>NW_015114822.1:0-5664 GCF_001443285.1 Poecilia latipinna
CTCCGGCGCAGGAAATACGGTGGCCATCTTGGAGCGGTATACCCTCCTACTTTGCTCAATCAAAACAGCAGAAGATGCCTCAGCACTGAAGGATATTGTTGTTCGGATCTATGGATTATTGATGTGAGGGCTCCATAGACTGTATTTACATCACTGTAATTGCATTGTGCTTTCAATACATTACCATTTTGCTAACACTTTATTTGATGGGGTGTGACATGACACTGTCATAAAAACAACACCTGTCCTCCGACTTTTAAAGCAAATTCTCATTAAAAGTGTCATTCTTTATTGAATGTCACTTCATGACACTGTTGGTATGTTCTAACAGGTGTCATGTCATGTTTATGACAGTATCATATCAGTCTTATGCACACCCCATCAAATAAAGTCTTACCCACATTTTTTTCAAGAGCCAATATGCTATAACAGAATTGTACAAATTGTCAATACATTCAAAGTTTACAGACAACATGCTTATGAAAATTAGCACAATTAGGTACATTTTAGAGGAAATGTGAAAAATGTTTAACCAAGGACAGAGTATTGTTTTAATACAATGTCACAGTATTCCAGTATTACTGCAGACAAACTGACATTTCTCCTTCCTAAGAGCAGTGTGGATCAACGACAGAACATTCCCATTCACTGCACCACTGCACTTTACAGAAACCTACAAACAAGAACAATAGCGCAATTAAACAGAGAAAGCATTTACTTTTTTCTGTACTTAAAGAGTACAGAAAAATGGCAACAAAAAAAATGAGACAATTTTAAGATGTTGTGGACTTGCTATGTACACTAAGAAATAATCCTGTAAATTTACAGTCAAATACTGGCAGCTATAGACGCAAGAAGTTTACTGTAAATGCACAGTAGCTGTACCGTAATTAATCCCGACAGATTATTGTCAATGCAAGTACGATATAGATGCTGTGAAAGAACGGTAAACTTCTGGCGTCTATTGCTGCCAGTAGTTTACTGTTCTTTCCAAACAACAGTAAAATACTGGCGTCTATTGTTAGTTTTACTGCCTAGCCTCCACCTTGGAATTATGTTGCTTAGCAACTGTGACACAATATGCTTTAAACAATGTTTGTAGGCAAAAATGTAGATGTATAAATCTCACATTTCTGCTCGGTTCATCAGCGCATCACCTAATTGCAATATTGCTCCGACGTTTTCGGAGACATCTGCTCCTGCTGCATCAACAGACAGCTCTTTGCATCTCTTCTTTGTTGCATTTGTTTTTCCCGTGTTTGCTGGGTGTTTGTACCTGTTGGCCACTGTAAAATACAGTGGTGAAAGTAGATACACTTTCAAATACTGGCGTCTGTAGGTTCCAGTATTTTTACTGCAAGTTTAGTTTTACTACTGCATTCACTTTATAAGTAAGCTGCTGCCAAGAAAACTGTAATGCTACTTAGTAAAGTACCATCTTAGTTTTCCAATAGAATGGTAATACCTGACCCAGTGTAGGCTTCTTAGAAGTGCTAAAATTGGTGCGGTTCTAAAATGCATAATCAAAATTTCACATAACACAAAAGAGGATGCGATAAGTAACCTTCAGAACAGATTTTTTTATTTAAAGGCATCACTGTGCCTCAAACCAGATATATATTTCCAGTATATTCAAACATTAAAAACAAATTACACATAACCATTCCTCAGAGAACTGGTAAAAAAAATAGGCCTAACACTAACACTGGAATAAAAATTGAAGACTTTCACTTTACAGTGACATAAACTGGGTTTAATTCATTAATTTCTACAATCTTAAGAACATAAAAACACAGTTCTTAAAGAAACATACATGCTTTGGGAATCACTAAACAAATAATAGAAAAAAGACTTCTAAAATCAAAAATTCAACATGGTTGAAATAATGTGGAATTCTAGAATTAATAAGGTTTTAAAATGTGAACTATTAATGGTTTTCAAGACTCCAAGTGGCACTTACTTTATTAGATGCAGATGAAGGCACCGTCCAACATAGAAAAAGAGGAGACAATATAATTTAGATCCTAAATGATATGGAAACAAATATTTCAAAGAAAAGGAAAGGACAACAACTAACCTGAATGAGATGCCACTCAAAGTCCATCAGGTTTTTGATGAGGGTTGAAACCTGCACATTCACTGTCTGCTTATTCTTTCCTGTCTTTTTGGATACCATCTTCCCATCACCGGCTTTTGTGCCCCTTTCTGTGTTAATCCCAATGAAGCAACTAAAAAACACAATTAAAAATGGGAAAATTCCTGAGAATATAATCTGAAGACAGCAGGTACAATATATAGTCGTTTTTAATTATGTAAAGAGAAAACATCACCAACTTTGTCAAATGTTAATCATAACTTGCTTTAAAACCATGTCATTGTTTTTTGGTCCTTTCAAAAAAAAAAAAAAAAAAAAAAATAGGAATAGTTTTACCGTTGAATGAACTCCAAAGTCTTGGCTACCTCACCCTGATTGGGTGTTGGAGATGTAGAAGATGGAAAACACTGTCCTTTCTGGAATGTTGGCTGGACCCTCTAAAGACAATATGGCCTTCTATGCTGACCATGCAGAAAACTGCTTGCCATAGGGACTGTGTGACGGAGAAGCAGTCACGAGCCGGGACTTAATTATGAGTCTGTGTCAACATGCGCACACGCCCACACACAATCGCTAACTTGCTTCTGTTACAGGTTAAACTGATGCGGTTCATCGTGGGTGCACACGCGGTGTTCCTGCTTCAGTTTGCATCCATGCTAACCTGTTTTCACTTCCAAACATTTTCCAAGTTTTTGTTTTCAAGCAGGGTTATTTCCGGTTGTGGCGCACCAGGAGTCATGTGATGACATAATGACGTCATCGGAGCATGCTGAGTGTTCTCTATTAAATTGATTATTGTATTCTTGATTACAAGTTTATTTTATTATTATAATTTTGTACCCTTTAAGAGTTTATTTGGATTAGAAGTAATTGTTTTGTTTGCTCGGTTGGTCTTTCTCCTAATCCAGGCCGGACAACTCTGAGCATGCAATTCGACTGAAAGAGAAGCAGCCAATTCGTCAACGCCCGTACAGAGTTCCACAACAGTTGGTGGGGCAGCTGCGAGATGAAGTTGAGACCATGCTAACATCAGGTATTATTAAACCTTCAAACTCTGAGTGGTGCAGCCCAGTAGTCATCGTGTGTAAGAAAGATGGCTCACTGCGGATTTGCATTGATTTCAGAAAGCTTAATGCAGTTTCAGAGTTTGATGCCTATCCCATGCCCAGGGTGGATGAGCTGCTGGAAAGGATTGGAAAAGCCAAGTTCATTACCACCCTTGACCTGTGTAAAGGGTACTGGCAGGTCCCATTGAAGCCTTCAAGCAGACAGTACACAGCATTTCATACCCCGTCTGGTCTTTTCCAGTTTACTGTGATGCCATTCGGCCTGCATGGTGCTCCAGCGGTTAATGGACAAAGTACTGCGAGGAAGTGAAGACTATAGTGCTGCTTATCTAGATGATGTAATCATTTACAGCAATAGCTGGGAGGAGCATGTCTCACATCTAGCAAGAGTGTTGGAAAAGATTAGAGGAGCAGGGTTGACACTTAACATTTCAAAGTGTGTTTGGGCACAAACAGGAGACCAGATACCTGGGTTACCAGCTGGGGAGAGGAGAGGTGCGACCACAGATGGATAAAGTTGAAGCGATCCAAAAATGCCCTCGTCCCCGAACCAAGAAGGAAGTGCGGTCATTCCTGGGACTAGCTGGCTGGTATCGAAGGTTTGTGCCTCATTTTGCTACACTTGCTTCTCCACTCACAGTTTGACAGCTAAAGACCAGAAGAATCCTGTGGCGTGGACCAAGGAGTGTGAAGCTTCTTTTAACACTCTGAAAGCTCACTTATGCTCATCTCCTGTCCTCTGAAGTCCTGATTTCAGTAGGAGATTCCTGGTCCAGGTAGATGCATCCACAGTCGGCCTAGGAGCTGTCCTGGCTCAAGGAGATCCTGGGGAGGAGCAACCCATACTCTACATGAGCTGCAAGCTGTTACCTCGAGAGGTGAGGTATTCTGTGGTGGAAAAAGAAGGCCTGGCCATTAAATGGGCTCTGGAAAGTCTCAAGTACTATCTGCTGGGCAGAGAATTTGATTTGGAGACAGATCATTGTGCCCTGACCTGGATCAACACCATGAAGGACAGTAATCATCGTCTAACTAGGTGGTATTTGTCCTTGCAACCTTACAAGTTTACAATCTGTCATAGGAGTGGCAGACTTTCTTTCTAGGTTGCTGAATTTCGCCAACCTTGGAGAGGAGAGGGGTGGTGTGACGGAGGAGCCGGGACTTAATTATGAGTCTGTGTCAACATGCGCACACAATCGCTAACTTACTTTTGTTACAGGTTAAACTGATGCAGTTCATCGTGGTGCACATGCGGTGTTCCTGCTTCAGTTTGCATCCATCCTAACCTGTTTTCACTTCCAAACATTTTCCCAGTTTTTGTTTTCAAGCAGGGTTATTTCCAGTTGTGGCGCACCAGGAGTCATGTGATGACGTAATGACGTCATCGGAGCATTCTGAGTGTTCTCTATTAAATTGATTATTGTATTCTTGATTACAAGTTTATTTTATTATTATAATTTTGTACCCTTTAAGAGTTTATTTGGATTAGAAGTAATTGTTTTGTTTGCTCGGTTGGTCTTTCTGTGGGCGGAGCCTGTGGCTGTGAAAGCAGGGCTCTGTGCCACAGGGAGGCAGTCTGTGGCTAGACTCCTGCCAGATCACAGCGAAGGTGATGACTCTTACCTTGAAGGTACTGTTGTTTTGTCTTCTTCACCTGCCACCTTTTTGCTCACTTGAAGAACTGAATAAATTTCACTAAAGTGATCTCTGGCCTTGGGCAGTCATTTTTTGTTTGTCCAAGCATAAGAGAACCCTGTCACAGACTGTAATAAACCAAGTCCTTAATTGGAAGAGCATAAAACAAATCCGCTTATTGATACAGTATGCATTTAAATGATCATAATAAAGACTGTCCACTCTGCCAGGTAAAATAAAAGCAAGGGTAATAATCTCCTCACTTGTCATGCAAAAGTCCCATCAATGTTGAAAACTGTAGGCTGGATTAATGTACTAAAGTTGTAGAGGAATTCATGGTACTTTGCATTGAAGGTGAAATGTACTTTAAAAGTTCTTCAAAAGCAGCCATGGATGGTCTTGTGATCCTTGATGGTGAAGTGTCTTTGGTGCTGCTCTTGTTTTCACAAACATGCAGGAGGAAGGGCTGTCCTGGTTCCACAGCAATGAGGAAGGCTTCAACACTGGCTTCCACCTTTGACAAGACGACAAATAATAAAAATTATTAAATATATTTAGCAGCACAGCTACATTCAGAAAGCAAACAAAGCCAATGAGAAAGTGCTTCTACAAAGACGTATGATCATTAGAATAACAACATACCTGAACATATCTGACAACATGGTGCAAAGCTTGGCATTAGCCGTTTTGGATTCTGCCACACACCTGAATTGTATCTCTGGGTGATTAACAGGTTTCTGCAGTACTTGATGGTCATACAACCATTTGAATCAGCTGTTCTGGAATAGAGGCACATCTAAAACATGCAGAGCAGGGGGGGTGTGAGGACCGGAGTTGAGAAACACTGACATAAAGCATAAAAATGTC
>NW_015114822.1:8240-9917 GCF_001443285.1 Poecilia latipinna
AAAACATCAAACAGCACTGACAGCAATATACAAAGGTCATGCATTCATGGTACTTTGCACTGAAGGTGAAGTGTGCTTTGAAAGTTCATTGGAAGCGGCCAGGGATGGTCTTGTGATCACTGATGGTGAAGTGTCTTTGGTGCTGCTCTTGTTTTCACCAACATGCAGGAGGAAGGGCTGTCCTGGTTGCACGGCAATGAGGAAGGCTTCAACACTGGCTTGCATCTTTGACATAATGATAAGAAGACGAATAATAAAAATTATTAAATATATTTAGCTACATTCAGATAGCAAACAAAGCCAATGAGAAAGTACTTCTACAAAGAAGTAGGATCATTAGAATAACCACATACCTGCACATATCTGAAAACATGGTCCACAGTTTGACATGAGCTGTTTTGGATTCTTCTTGTGGCCTTTGGATGTAGGACGAAGCACATGAACCAACAGAAGAATACCTGGTTTCCCCAGCCTGGAGGAACAACAGGATAAATAGCAGACACATTAGGATAATAAATAAACATTTTAAAGAGAAGTGTGAGCAAAACTAACCAGACCCACCTGTGTGTCTGTCACCATCACAGTCATTCAAAATACTTTGTCCACCCGGTTTACCCTGGAGAGCATTTTTCACCACCTACAACATAAAGCATAAAAATGTCAAAAATTATTATCATGAACACAACTCAGACATTAGGCATTATAGAAATTAGTCAGCTTATAGAAACATTCTGGACAGCATTTCTTCTACCAACCTGTCAGAAGAAATGTGTTGAAGTCATCATAACAGACTTCAGTCACCAACATGTACTAATGAATTAAAAAGGGGCAGCCAATATGTCATTATTTATTGTATTTATAGAGACAAAAACATTTTGGCTTAGCTTTGATCGCATATTATGCTGTCTAAAGCCAAAAACTTCAAGAAACGACTCTGCAGCTAAATGATGTTAACTGAAATGGCCTTCAAATTCTTCTGACAGTTTTAATGTTCGTTTAACCACCCGACACCCCGTGCTACACCTGCTTGGCTAGCTTTAGCTGCTAACAAAAATAATAAACCAAGGGTGCTCATGTCCAGTCCTCGAGAGCTACCGTCCTGCAACTTTTAGATGCATCTTTACTCCAACAGACCAGGTGCAGCTCTGAACAGACCTCCTAACCAGCCATTCCTTTGATTCAGGTGTGGTGGAGTCACAGCTTCTTCTGAGACAGGAAAGTCTTTAGGTTTTCTAACACCTGATCTCTCTGGCTTCCTCTTTCATCTTAATTTGTTAGACTGCAAACATGTTGAAGATAAAAAAAATTATAACAACCTCACAATATCAAAGTTTCTTTGTCATACAGAGCTTAATTAAAACCAGGTTAAGTTTATGAGATTAAGTCACAACAAACAAAGTCCCCATGCAGTTATAACATGAATGATTGTTATAATTGTTATAATCAAAAAAGTCACAATAAAATTGATAAAATTATTATTTCTGAAACCAACGTAAGTTTGTTTATATCTTTACTGCACTGTTTACAGTTAAACAAATTAATAAGCAAACTTACCACTAGCTAACGTTCCGGGCGAGAGGCGGGGTACACCTTAGACAGGTCGCCAGTCTGTCGCAGGGCAACACAGAGACAGACAGGACAAACAACCACACACACACACACACACACACACACACA
>NW_015114822.1:13428-17848 GCF_001443285.1 Poecilia latipinna
ACGTTAGCTGGAGATAGGCACCAGTAACCCTCCCGACCCCACTAAGGACAAGGGTGTACAGAAAATGGATGGATGGACTTACCACTAGCTAGCAACACATTAGCAGCCGTAGTCTCTTCGGGCTCTTTTTGTGACCCACATTTCATTTCCATCTATGTTGTCCTGTTGTGTTGCCGTCTAACACGGACTAGAACGTCACCAGCTTGAATTTACCAAAATTACTATTATCAAGGCCCTCTCTACTTTTAAGGCGATATTATGAGAGTAAACATGTCAGCTTCATGTCTGTTACTGGCTTTCAAGGCTTTCCTTCTTTTTATGGCGTTTTTTCAAAAAAAAAAAAAAATGAAAGTGTGCAATACCGCCACCATCTGGTCTGGAGTATGAACTGGAGCTAATGTCGTTGACTTATAGAGCCTAATACATCTGAAAATGGATTGGGTACTTTGATAAACATTACATCAGGATTATTTTTTTTATTATTCTTTGCAATTTTAACAAAAATAGTAAAAGATTATTAAGGCACCTAAAAAGGCATACTTTTTAGGTGCGTAAAAAGTATGCCTAAAAATTACTTTTTAGGTGCCTAAAAAGGCATACAAGTGCGTATGTATTAATTAGTTTTATTTTGTAACCAGGTTGGTTACAAAATAAAAAGAAGTCTGCAACACACAGCACAACACCAGAATCAATCTACTATTAATTCTGGTAGAATCCAGATTGATATTGGTGTTGTTTGACTAAGTTATACATTTTAAATTATTTTGTTTTCAATTGTCTATCCAAAACTGCTCATTTCTCCTTTTTCTCTTCTCATCATGGATTTAAAATTTCCCATGTTGGATGATCCAAGTTACTGCGTTGTAAATTTAATCAATAATTTAGTTTTGTTCTTCTCCCATTTCTACTTCTATTGCTACTGTTGATGTAGTTCTAAATGTTCCTGTACACAATCTGAATGCCTGACGCTGAGTAATGTCTAATTTGGCTAGATGAGTCTTAGCTGCTGACTCATCTAGCCAAGACTATGTTATATCTTACCTACCTTTTGATTTTTTTTATGTTCTTTGACAGTGGTCTCTGAAAGGCTGGTATCCTGCAACTTTTAGATGTCTCTGCTTCAGCACACCTGGATCCAGTATTAGCTATTAGCAAAGCTCTGTAAAGCCTGTGTGTATGCTAAGTGAGGCAGTTCAGTCTTTTAATTCAAGTGTGTAGATTTTAGATTGCGCATAGCTGACATCTCCCGTTCACAATGAACAGGAGATGGCAGCAATTTGCCCATGATGCCCAAAACCAAAGAAGCAGAAGAAATTCAGATGAAGAAGAATGTTGTGTTCCATTTGTATTGAAATGTTGGAATTTTCCATTTACAAACACAAAAAAGCCCCCCCAAAAACCAAGAGGTTACTTACCAAACCTTTCATCCAATTCCATTTCAGCTGTTGCATTGACACACTGTTCATTGATTCAACGTCTGGACTGTATGTCGTTAATTAAGTTTCACGAATACTGTGTATTATTTTGTCGCGTAGTCCTTCTAGTCTTTCATCTAGTCACTGAATGAAAGACATGCTTAAGGATTCGACCTATATCGCTAACCGCGATTGATGTAGACACTTTGCACAGTAATAAAGATCAGGCTTAAAAGGCAGATTAAGCTTTCCAACTTCAAGTATTTTGGTGTGACGTCATTTCTATACTAAAGTTCCAATTTCCGAGGCAAATTAAACGCACCAAAATAGACGGAATTATCCAGGAGTAACGCCGCGATTATGTTATATGGTATTTGTTAACAATGAAAAGAACCATTTGCTTTACCTCAAGTTACCACGGATAATGCGCTGTCGTAGACCTTTGTTCCGCTGTCGGCTGTCATTTCTGAAGGTGGGACTTTAAGAGGTTATGATAGCGGCTAACTACAGCCAGCTAACCAGATCCAGCCTCCGTGATCCCCGGTTTGGTTTACGAGGTAACTAAATCCATCAGATGCTGTTTGTAGCCTTCTTGTGTACAGTGACATGTTGGAGCGTATGGCGTGTACCTTGGTGCTAAATATGCAGAGCGAAGATGAAGCCATTTTATTTTTAAAAGTTTTAACGCAGCTACTTTGTAAGGTTAGATTAGGAAGCTCAACAATAGCCCTCTTTGCTAACATCAGCTTGCTCGGTTGATTATTTTTGAGCATTAGTCTAAAAATATAGCAACACGCTTTATTTACGCGCTCACCATGAAATCGCCTGGGCAAAAACATTTCAACCAGTTAACAAAAACTTGACACTAAGTCTAACCTGAACATCAGCTTGATGAGATTACTGGGACTTTCTAAACTGAATTCACATCTTTATAAACGCGTCCTGTTAGAACTGCTGGATGTTTGCTGTGGAACACAGTCATTCCGTTGAATCTTATTTCTCCATTCCATCAGCAACATTTGTTGAAATTGTAGACAACCTTGTGTTTAGGGGTAACTTTTATAGTTTATGTTTGCTGTTCACTCATGTCTAACTGGAAAGTGCCTACAAGCACTAAATCACTAATGTTGCTTGAGTTCCTTGAGTTTATTACTGATTGCTGTTCTGTTTCACAAAACCTGGTCCTCGTCATGATAATGATGTCTGTGTGAATACTGCATAGCCCTGTTCTCCAGCCTGCTTCATGCTAACAGCCTTCTCACTCCAACCAGGTGCTGATAGTTCTTCGATGGAGCTGAGTCAGTAGTTAGAGCAGCAGGAGTTGAGGCTTCATCATAATCCATTGCTTTAACGCCATTCAACAGGAACTGTTTTAGAAAGGGCCCTAAGGTAAAAGAAAGCCAAACCTCCCTAAGCCTTGGGCTCTGCTTTGTAAAACTCAGGAAATGGCTTTCCTGGACAATCCAGCAATTATCCTGGCTCACATCAGACAGTCCCATGTGACCAGTGATGATACAGGAATGTGTGAGATGGTTTTAATAGACCAGGATGTGGATCTGGAGAAGTGCCAGCTTACTCTGGTACCCGGCGGCAGCTGTGGCTCATCTGAGTCCACCTCTCTCAGTGAAGATAGTGGTACCGTGGTGGACAGTCATACTTGTGACCTCTCTCAGTCCATGGACATCACTTCTAGCTGGGACTTTGGCATCCGCCGACGCTCCAACACAGGTAAACCCATCTGCAGGCGCTTGTTGGTTGTTTGGGCAGGCTTTCTGTTGGGCCATACAGCTCAGGCAGCCAGAAAGCCTGTTCCTCTGTAGTTCTGTGGTGCTGTGTCCGATCTGTGACTCTTATGGGTCTCTGAAAATGATTGCTGTTGTGGTGAAATCATGGGATCAGATGTATGTTAGCTATATAAAAATCTTTCAGTGAAATGTGGAGAATGGACTAGATGCAACTGGAAGTAGCCAATTTTAGACAAGCAGGACTGGTTCAGTTTATTTATATAGAGCACATAACATCGTCTCAAGTTTCTGTAGAAAAAAGTCAACTTAATGAAGTCATACAGACCAAGGTCAGTTCCATTCATACCAACTTCCTAGTTATCAAACTGTTGGCGTCGTCGTTGAGTGTGTGTTGCTTTGTCATGTTATTTAAATCCACAGGAGGCAAGCACTGAGCTAACTTTGTTTGGTTGTTGATCGAAGAGTTAAAATGACATTGCATATAAAATGAACACATCTTAACAAACTCAATAAAGCAAGTGCTATCCACCTTATTCCTAGACCCAAGAGGCTTTGTGTAAACTATGAGCTCGATTTCTGTCACAAACGTGAGTTGTCATTTGTTTACATCTTAGGAACTTACTAGCTGGCTTTTGTCAGAGCTTTTAGGCTATAAAATATGTTTAATACCGGAACACCATCTATAAAGTCTTAAAAATCCATATATTTTAAAAAGACTTTAAAAAATAAGTGATGCTTAGCCTGGTGGGGACACAAGTAAAGCCTGGTGGCCCGCCAGGCTTATAATACGCTGGGGGAAACCCTGTAACACAACAGTTTGTGGGTTGTTTCTTTTCTGCATTCTTTACAAATACAAGCCGTAGCTCACAAAACGCACATTTAATTAATAAACTAAACAAAAAAAAATATATTGCTGTCTTACCTTTACATATAAATGAAGTCCATGCACCACTTATTCTGCACAAAAATATCAGATGTACTTGGCTCCAAAGCCAAGTCTATCCTCGACACAAGTTGAGAAAGGATGGCAGAAAAGGCCATTTCTAGCAGGACATCCACAAAGCCTGTCTTTTCTTTCCATGTGAAAGAGCGGCCATTTTACCATTTTTGTCGTAGTTTGAAGCAAACTTTTCAGCTCAGGTGTTGGTCTTCCTTTAGTTATTTTCTGCTTCGATTGAAAATCCACTTTAGAAAATTGCTTAAGTGTAGAAATATAGTCATCCATGTTGAAGTCAGAAGAGAGGAAGAAACAATTACTAT
>NW_015114822.1:21738-39109 GCF_001443285.1 Poecilia latipinna
CTCTCACACCGAATCTCTGCTTAAAGCTGCAGCATCTAACTTAAAAAAATTAATTTTACACACGTTTTAAAACTTTCGCTGTCCTAACATGAGACAGATAATCTCTAAAAAAAATAATCGGTCTCCTCCCTGTTCTGCATAATTACTCCGCTCAGTCAGAAACAGCCAATCAGAACTAGCAGTAATCAGCTAGCCGCCATGCTATTTGCCTTTGAATGTTTTATATATTAATGTTTTTTTTTGGCAATATAGTAAGAGGTTTTATTTTGGCTCTTTGCATTATTTAGCCTCTTCAGAGCCTTCATATGTTATCAGTCTGTTAAAGTGCTGTAACTGCTATTGTTATCAATAGCAGTACAATTTGCACAATGCCTGTTTTGTTTAGTTTTCTTCTTGAAAAAAGTTATTAAAAACAAGTTTTTGTCTAAATTAAGGTGAATTCATGGTTCCTTTTTCCACATAATGTAACCGGTACTGTTTATGGTAAAAATAAATAAATAAATAAAATAAAATAAAAATATTTGATCGGTATCGGTGATCAGCCCTCATGGGTGATCGGTATCGGCAGGAAAAAACCTGATCAGCACATCTCTAGATGTTATAGCTTATAGCAAATAAATGTAGATAAATAACAGAGTTACTAATGTGGAAGTTACATACACATAAGGAATTATTTAAAACAGACATGTTACTTTATATATACATGCAACCTCCTTTTTTTTTTTACCATCCAGCCATACAGAATTATAAATAACTGGAATAGTGTAAATTAAAGACAAAATGTAATTACTTGTAAGTTTTAGACCTATGCATGCATACAGCCATGGATAAAATACCACTATCGTTTTCTTCAGGTTTATTGCTCATTCTACAATTACTAATTCATAACAATTTGATTAGAGAACTGATATCTAGCCATTTTACAATAACAGGACGTCACATAACATGTTTTATTATCTCACAATGGGGGAAACTCAGATGCAACAGCAAAATGAGAAACAATCGAAGCACGTAGATTCATGCAAAGATAAGAAACAAGCGAAGGTAAAATGCTGTACAATATTGAGTTATTTATAACTGTAATGTGCAACCGAGTGTCTTCAGAAAATGTGCATGTTGTGTTTGAGCAATAAAAATACAGCAGACTTTGTGTTTTAAATGTCTTCCATGACTGTATGTATGCAACCTTAAATGTAGTAAAAACCAGACAGATATATCTACAAACTGCTCACCGGTTACTAAGATGACTACTAAGGTGCTACTCACCTTACTAGCCGGCACCTTCCACCTTCCACCTGCTAAACATTATTTCATAGCCTCACCTCATCACTCCAGCTGGCTTTCATCTATCAGCATCCCACTATTTAATGCCTCGCGGCGTCCCCTGCTAGCCTACATTCACTGGCATCCTATCGTCCAACGCCTCGCGGCGTCCCATGTTGGCCCCTGTCCATCCTACTCCTTATACCTTAGTCAACATCTTCCTCACTGATGCCCTCAGTGTATTACAGTCTCCTTCGGTCCCTGCAAACCCTGCATAATGTAACCTCTCCTATCCGGGCTTCGGCCCTCACTTATAGGGGACTACATTCCTATGCAGCATCAGGAATGTCCATCAAGCTTATCGCAGTTCCAGCTCGACGTCCTCGGCCGGGACCTGAACGCCAAAGGACTTTAATGTTTGTTAATAAACCTTTTAATCGCTTTCTTTCTCTGTCTTAGTCTCTCCAGATTGAAATAGGTCTGTATAGCTTTGGAGGTTGTTTACTTGTTCCATTAAATTTTCTTTAATTTTTATAATCTGCTTGTTTAATCAATCAATCAATCAAATTTTATTTGTATAGCACATTTCAGCAGCAAGGCATTTCAAAGTGCTTTACATAATTAAAATAAAAACATGTGACATTGAATAAACAGTGAAAAAGAGAAAGATTTTGAAAAAGATTAAAAAAGATAAAAACATTAAAACCCACACCCCTTTTAGGACTTCAGTTAAACATTGTTTAACTGGGACTGTAACTTAATAGACTTTTGTTATTTTAATTGTGTCATTAAATATGTACATGCTAAATGTTGATTGTGTTTTAGAAACAGATAAAAGACATCTTCAAATCAAGTCCCCAGGCTGAATTTCAATCCCAAGCCGCCCCCGGATCAGCGCTATGCAATCTGGAGCTTCACATAATATAATATATAAAATGAAGATTTTTCTTTTTCTTTCATTTTTTCCATTAAAAAAACAAACAAACAAAAAAACAATCAATCAAAAAAAAAAAAAAAACAACCTTGAACCCTGTGATAAATTTAGTCTGGGACCAATGCTGTATCTTATAATTTATCTTTATTATACTGATCGCTAAACAGGAAAAAAAAAAAAAAGCAAAAATAATTTCAGAATACTGAATACAGAATATTTTTGTGTGATAAATATAACTAAAAGAAAAAGAAAATAGACAATCATACAGGACATTGATCAGACAGCCTTACAATATTCATTGAGAGAGAAATCTTAAGGATTACCTAAACAGTCTCTGACCTAAATAATCCTTAATTACCTTCATGTTACCGTACAAAGATCATAAATTATATTACTTTACCATAATAATTAAGTTTGCATATACAAATAAGAAAGAACTGATACAAACAAACTAGAATGGCCTGATAATTCAAATAAACACAATCACCGTTACACAGTATCAAGTTTCAATAAATGTTTTTAAAGTTTAAAGGGTCATAAGGGAAGTTTTAGAATGTCCTTCATCACACCAGTAAAAATTGACATTTTCCAGTACATCTTCCTCTGGAAACCAGCAGAGTCGTTATTGCTGGTTTGAAAGAAGCCATGACAACAGGACCAAGCTGAGTGCAGTGATGAGGCTGATGTTGTGGCTTACTCCACTCGATACCGCTGCAAGTGAGGAAAACAAACACATGACCTTATTTGAAAAGAAACTTCTCTGCTATATTGCAGATTTTGTATCATTGCAATGCTAACTTATTTTTATTTGAATGTAATTTAGCTTACCTGTGTCATCCACAAGAATAGAACCAGTGTCGATGTTGAAAGTTGTGACATTCGAAGCTGCTTTCAGCAAAACCTCTGCAATTTGAATGTTGCTAGGTGCAAACGCTGCTGAGAATTTAAGGTTCATGTTGTTGATAATGGATCCGTTGCTAAAAATGAAACAAAATATCAGTTAATTTGTCCACATTTATATTTAACAATGTTTAAAATCGCCTGCAGATCATACCTGAATGAAGTTACAATGAAGTCTCGTAATGTAGGAAACTCTCGCTGGAAGAGAGGTTCAAGCTGCAGGAAGACAAAGAAAAATATTGTTCTGTAAATTAAAGTTGTAATTTTTATATATATCATTCATCCAAACTCTGAAATTACACCAAATATGATTTTTTCTGTTGTTAGTTTATGCAAAGGATCATGATAAAGGATTACCTTTCGTGTATATGTGGTATTTCACTGATGTTACATATTACTATAACTTTTGCTAAAGGGAAATGTGAATTCACAAACTGAAGAAACATTTTTTTAACCAATTTATTGCCCTGCATAAACTGTAATTCTTAAACCCACTTGATTTAAATAAAGAATTGACTGACAAGGTTCTACAGAAGTTGGTTAAAGGTTAATTGTATAACTAAACAATCTGAATCATAATTTGATATTTTAAATGTGCCATCAGACTATATAACACCAAATTCTGAGTGACTTTAAGGTTACATTTAGCCTGGACTTATTTATAGATTCAAATATTTCCATACAAGCATACATATTTGTTTTTTATTTGTTTCTTTTGAATTGCTCATAATCTTAAAGAATTCACACTTATGCATGCATTTTTAATTTTTATATCATGTAGGGGTATATTTTTCAGTATCTGACACTTTAGATGGGAGTAGCTTGTCAACAAATAAACAACTTTCCCTTCAGGATCTGGAAAATATATTCTAATTCTAAATTGGGGAATAAATTTGCACCATACAGGGTAAAGTGTACATTTTTCTAACAACCCTACCTCCCCCTATCCCGACCCCGTGGTATAGAAAATGGTTTCTTTCATTCAATTTTAATTTTTTCAATACAAAATAATGTAGACATGCTTGTACAGCTTTATGGTTCTGTCTCGCAACATATGTCAACTTGAAAGTGTTGTTTGCTAAAGCTCTTTTCCAAATATTTTACTATCAGCTGAAATAAGACTTACATATGACTTTATAAGTGCAGCTCGACTTTTAAATGCGGCAGATGATGGGTTCAGCAAATCAGTGGTGAAGGTCTCGCCACGAGACCTGAAAGTCAGTTTCCTTGTGATTGTTGCCTCCACAGTTGGAGGTGTAGTTGTAGTTGTGGTTTTGGTTGTTGGTTTAACTGCAGTAGTTGTAGTTGTGGTTTTGGTTGTTGGTTTAGCTGTAGTAGTTGTAGTTGAGTTTGGAGCCATGGTAGTGACTGTAGAATTTGTAGTGGGTAATGTGGTTGGCAAAGGTGAGCCTGCCAGAAAAAGAAAAGAAAAAAGACAGTGATGTTTAAATAAAAACTTACATTGCTCTTTCTGTGTAGTGTTATGCTACATTTTACTTACGTATTACTTGGACAGAGCCAGGTGAAAATGGGACATCCATGATAGTGTTCTTATAGGCTTTATCAATAGCATCTTCTAACGTTTTTTGTACTACTTCGTTCTTAGGGAGTTTCACAAGTGGAGTGGCTTTGTTAAACTCCACCGCAACTTCTGCTTCTGTGACATTCATTCGAATTTGGGATGCTAAAGAAACTCTGCAATATAAATATAAAAAAACAAACATGTTTAGGAAAACATATATTCATTTTTTAAATAAATAAATGAAAAATTAATCTTACCTAAATGCAATGACATAACTAGGGACGAAGGTGGGTCCAAAAACTTCCCTGTAGATCATGTCAAACTGTAGGACAAAAGATTAAGTACCATGATAAGAATATTGTATAACTGAATAATTTAATATTCCAATTGAATGTCAGATAATATGACCATAATGATACATTTTACTATGGTACTTACAACTGCTGTGATCCTTTTTGCAAGGTCCATAAATTTTTGGCTACTTTCATTTTTGAGATCTTCATCAAATTGTTCAATAATAACCACTATAACATGATAAATTAGAGCCGGAGATTCAGTTGTAGTAGTTGTAATAAGCGTAGTTGTGTTAGTAGCTGGGACTGGTGGAAAGACTGTGGTTTGGTTTGGAGTAGATGGCATTAAGGTTGGTATAGGAGCTGTGGATAGAGCTGCTGTTGTTGTGGTTGGAGTTGCTGTTGTGGTTGGAACCGCTGTTGTGGTTGGAACAGCTGTTGTGTTGGTTGGAGCTGTTGTTGTGGTGGGTGGAATAGAAGTGGTTGGGGTTGGAGCATCTGTGACTGTGGTTGGAGCCACTGTGGTTATAGTTGGCACAGCTGTGGTTGTGGTTGGAGTAGCTTTGGTTGCGGTTGGAGCTGCTGTTGTTGTGGTTATTGCTGTCATAAAAGTTATTGGAGCTGCTGTGGTTGTTGTTGGTGTAGTTGTAGTTGTGGTTGGAGCCACTGTGGTTGTGGTTGGTGCAGCCTTGGTTGTGGTTGGAGCCGCTGTTGTTGTGGTTGGAGCTGCTGTGGTTGTTGTTGGTGCAACCGTGGCTGTAGTTGGAGCTGCTGTTGTGGTTGGCGCTGTTGTGGTTGTGGTTGGTCCAGCTGTTGTTGTCGTTGGAGCCGCCGTTGTAGTTGGAGCAGATGTGGTTGTGGTCGGAGGTGTTGTGGTTGTGGTTGGAGCCGCTGTTGTTGTGGTTGGAGCGACTGAGGTTGTGGTTGGAGGCGCTGTTGTTGTGGTTGGGGCAGCTGTGGTTGTTGTNATTCTGCACAAAAATATCCGTTCATCCAAAGCCAAGTCTATCCTCAGCATGTCTTTTCTACTCTGTTTGAGAATCATCAAACTGTCTCGAAGCAAAACTTTCAGCTCCAGTGTTGGTCTTCCTTTAGTTATTATCTCCTGGTTCAAATGAAAATCCACTTTAGAAAACTGTTTAAGTGTAGAAATGTAGTCTTTCATGTTGACGTCGGACGAGAGAAGAAAACAAATATATCGCTGTACTTTACTTATTTACTGTGTGGCTAGCTCCATGGCTAGCTCACTGTGTCTTACTCTGCAGTTGTGGAGTCACAATGTCTGGGATCATGAGCGCCCCCTGCCATGAGGCAAGAGAACTGCCTGCCTCCCCCTGAGTCTGTTCTCTGCCGTTTCTGATCGCTCCTCTGCACACAAAACACGATACACACACAATTGGTGACAAAAAACACTGTACATTATATACATAAGCCATCCATCCATACATACATACATACATACATACACTATTGTCCCTAGTGTCCCTTGCGGGAGGGTTGCTGGTGCCTATCTCCAGCGAACGTTTCGGGCGAGAGGTGGGGTACACCCTGGACATGTTACCAGTCTGTCACAGGGCTATACGTAAGCTAAATTATGGAAAATAATTTCATATATTAAATGTTTTGTAACCATCTTACTGGCGACATACAGACAGGAGGAACATGGTCTCATCGAATGGCAGCCAGCGCACTTAGTGAGAGGTAGCGCAGTCCAAGATGAGGCTCAGCTCGCTGCTGCGTCATCAGCTACGCTTCTGAGCATTTGAATGGGAAATTGCGAAAATTCAACAATTTTTAAGAAAAAAAAATTAAATTGATTTAACAAAATGAAAAATAAATACTTTATCATACAAACCACAGGGTAAAAATAGCAATATAAATTATCTTATCATTACATATTATTTTTCCATCATCCCCTGACCGCACATCACTGCTGCAGCTATTGCGGGGTGGGATGGTGACTTAAAGAAGTGGTGATCTGACCATCACTGCTACCTCGTCAGATTGTCCTACCGTAACATGGATAGATAGCAAGTCTGTCAGTGCTACGCGTCCAAAACTCCTACTGTCATGTTTACAAACAATAGCGGGTTATTAACATGTGTTAATGTTAAATACATTGGATAACATTATTTGAGTGACGGGACTGGAGTGAAAGCTTAGGAGTTATGCTTAGCATAGCATTGGAACAATTTATATACACGACGAAACCACAAGATCACTTCCTTCATCTGAATATCCTACCTGTTTGAAATGAAAAGCTATGGATGTATGCAGTAATCCTTTTACTAGAATATCCTACCTGTTAAAAAAATATTTTAAATACAAAGGTATAAAGAATAAAACTGTATCAGACAGGGGAAACACGTTTTTATTGGAATTAAATTAAACACAGACAAATACAGATTACCGCAACTAATTTTTTTACGCTTTATGACAGCTCAGCCACAATGTGTCCACCGAACTGTGTAGGTCACTGAGTTCCTGAAATGATGGGACACAGCTATTAACACATCTTCAATCCCACATAGTATCGCTACCAACATCTATTTAGCAAAGTTTAATAATAGAAAAAAGAGTGTAAGTAAAATAGTTTAAAATATAGGGACAAAATTGCCCACAAAACAACTTGTCCTGATTAACCACCAAACAATGACTTATTTACAGTACTAACGACTTTGCAGATGGCAAACTAATGCCACTATATTTGCAAGCTGCCTGTCATGTAAACTAAAAACATTAAGTAATACAGCAGCTTAATAAAAGCCAGGTATAAAATAAATTAAATAAAGCTTACTGTAATCTTTGATTAAATAAAACACAAGAAACGATACTTCCACAGGTAGGACATATTTATAAGAAATCTACTGAGTAAGCAGTATGTTACGTAGCATCGATGTGCGCATGTGCATTGCTACAAGGTAGGATGGATTTATGGGTAGCACAGATAAACAGAACAGCGGCCTCAAATAGCCCACACTAGCATATTTAGCTACTTCATTGACTTGGTTGCTTTGGACGCAGATGTGGATTTTCTTCAGTTGCCTTTTTGTCCACACAATGAATCAAGCACACACACTTAATAAGTTGTAATTTAAATAATACATAACTTGTATTGAGAACCACTGCAATAAATCAATATTTATGAGGAATTTTATTGAGTGGACTCACTCATTAAACTTTTCATTTTCAGCCTTAAATGTTTGTAAAGGTGTAGCAGAGGTTGGATCTGTGAAACTGAGCCAAATTCATACATTTCAATTTTAGTTTGACTTCTATGAGTCTCAACAGTTTGTTTACTGAGAAAAACACATGCTTGAGCATTACCACTTACTAGTCATTTTTGGTCTTGCAGTTTAAACACATTAAGCACTTTTTAAACCACATTAAAAAGTGCTTAATGCATTACATTTCACTGTTACTTTGCCGTCCCCCAAATTGCTCTTTATAAAATTTTATTGTTTATTGTCCCCCTCCACCCCAATAATGAAATGGGATTTCCTCCCTTGAGCACACATGAAGCATTTTGGGTTCTCTTTTCAAGTTTAGATTTTTTTTTTTAATTTTTTTAGCCAAATTCTTTTTGTTTTTGCATCTGTTGACGATGAGAACTACTGCTCATCACAGAAACACTGCCTTTTTCTTTTGGGAGCACATTCAAAACACACTAGCTCCAGCCCCAAATTAAATTTCGTCTCCTTATTAGAGTACAGCTATGAACAGCGTAACAGTTACCCGAGCTCCGCAAAAGCATCTTGCAGTGCTTTCCACTGACAAGTTGGTCTCTGATAAGAAAAGACAAGTTGATGTGCGGTTCGATTCGGTTCTAGACCAGTGGGGAGATTCTCCATATTACGGTCTGGAGCGCAGCAGCTATGGTCATTTCTTTGCTGATTTGCAGCAATACTCAGCAGTGAAGAACCTTGAGGTTCTGGTTCTGATGGACTTAAATAAACCCAGATATTTAAATTTGTTTTATAAAAAAATATTGCTTGTCCAAACATAATGATAAAGACTCAGATCATAAACTTTATTATTTTTTTAAAATAGACTAGCAAAAAAAAAAAAAAAAAAAACAACCCTACAAATTATAGTGAAATACTGCTACTTCCAGAGAACACTGGAAGTGAGACCCATAATATTCCGAGGAATAAGGTGGATAAGAAAAGAAAAAGATAATCACACAATTTGTCTACAAATATAATTTTGTATATCACTTGCTTATCGTAAAATATATTATTGTAACTTATGTAACATATATTTGTTTAGTGCTGACTTTGTTTATTTGATTATTAAACAGCTTTAAGAAGTAAATAAGTATTAAAAATGCAACAGTCTCCTTCAGGAATCCAAGCAGAAGCCTTTGAAGTTGCACTGCTGCTAAAAGGGGAATCTAATTTTAAATTATATCATCATAATACTCTAGAAAATATCTACTGCTTTCAAGTTTCTTGAACAAAAAAAGGCCAAATTGCCAAATCAGTGTTTGAAAGGTTCAACAGATCATTCAGAAAAATGGTTCAAAAGCATTTACGTCAAAGTTTGGGTTAAGTCTTGCCTCAGCATTTCCTCCAGGTTATTTGGATTCTGAGACACTGTAATACTTAATTTAATTTATATCTCAGCCATTCTGTTGTAAATTTGTTATTGTATTCAGAATCACATTTGACTCTATAATACTTTTATACATAAGACTGCAAAGCAAGCCCACATCATCAATCCCCCACCAACATTCTGTTTGTTGATGGAAAGTCCTGTTGACATAGTGGTGCTGTCAGTTCCAGCTGAGCAACGCCTTCAGCTCGTCTGTTTAAACTGTTCCTCCAGAATAATAGCTGTCTGTTTATGATCAGCTTATGAACATCATTAGCCCATGCAGCATTTTTTTTCCAAGACAAAAAGTGACCCTTCTATTCAGTAGTTGTTGTTTTTTTTTTTTGTTGTTGTTTTTAATCTTGCTTAGTAATTTTTCATGCGTCATCTTCTGGAATTGACCGTCTTGCAGAATGCTATAGAGTTGCAAATTGGTGTTTTTAAAAGAGGCTGTCTGTCATTTAGATTGATGTCCTAAATATTCATACACATACCTGCAGCTTTATATTAGAAAATACTTTCATTCAGCTGAGAAGTTTTTCTTTCTTAGATAAAATTATCAAATTATAACAAAATTCTAATTTGTTTCAAATTCAAAAATACTTTAGTGATCCCAAAGGGAAATCCAGGGTCTAGAGTTGTCCATAATTGTCTTAATTTTATGAAGAATCCTCCTTTGCATCATCGTCTCCAGAGGTTCCATGGTCGTCCCCAGAACAGAGCCAGCCGTCTTTGTCAGGTTGAGCAGTTCTGATGCTGCTTCCCCAACAGATGACGGCAGAAGAGGTGGCTCTCTCAATAACAGGCTTACAAAATATCTTAAATGAGTATCAATCTGGAAAAATTGTTTTTTTTTTATACAATTGTATTTTAAAAATGACCAATTGAGTAATGAATGAAAACACTTGTCTGAGAGTCTGAAAAGCCTCTTTGCCTCTTAAGCGTTGAGTTCTGCTTCTAGTCAGACAAAATGTGTTTGTAAAATTAAAGCTAACTTATGAGCTAAACCTGCCATGGGTATGAATAGATTACAGCATAAATTTACCACTGAGGAACCAGCTTTTCACACACTGCTTCCGCTTTCTTATTCCTATATGAATAGCCTCAGCATCTGGTGGACTTGGCTTAAGTGGAGAAAGAATTGGTTCTAAATTGTGACATCTTATGAATGCTGTTTTATTTTTTTACCTGCCAGACCTTTCATCTTGACAAATGGAGAAAGAATACTCACTCAAACTAGACAAGCATATTTGTCTTGTCTCATTTTTTCTTAAGTATTTAATACACAAAAATGTAAAATGTTACAGGTTTCCCTGTTTTTGCTTAGTAACTCCCTTCTTTTAAAGTGTCTTTAGACAGTACACCTGGAAATGGTCTCATTGATTTAGTCAGCAAATTTTGAAGGTGTTGCCTGAATGTTATTGAATTTACGATATAACCTGTTTGATACCATGATGAGAAGTGTAAGACTTTCTATTTGATTGTCAGAATACCAAATCTGCCATTTAAGCTAATCCTCAAATCATTCATTATTGTGCTTAAGATGGGATATGGGTGTGTTTGATGCAGAGATGCACCGACAGAATGGTTCAAATCTGGTCGACCCAATAGATTTTTATTTCAAATGGACCCCGTTTTCATTTTAAACTTAATTTCAGACTGTAGGAAGTACATATTTGGAGTCTTGATCATGCAGACAATGGAATCGCACCAATGACTATTTTGTTATTGACTGTGATGCAACACATTCACGGTTTCTTATAATGTTTACATGCTTTGAACTTTTAATATGACTTGTTTTGTCATGTTAAAACTATGAACTTAAACATATTTTACTGGGATATTATTTGTTATATCAAAATAATGCAGAAATTCAAACTTGAAAAGAAAAACATTGAGTGTTTTGCATTAATATTCAGCATTAATATTCAGCTGTATTCTGATAATTACACACAAAATATAAACTCTTTCTTCAGAAGTCACCTAATTAGGAAGTACAGTTTGCTATTGTGTAATTTAATCTCAGTGTTTCTGGCCTCTGAGGTTTGTTGGAGAATAACCAGCATCATGACCAAGGAACACTGTAGACTGGTCAGGGAGAACGTTGTGGAGAAGTTTAAAGCAGGATTAGGTTAGCAAACTATATATTCCATGCTGTATATATCTTTTGGCTGCAAAGGTCAGGTGAGAAGATCGGTTTCCAGTCTTGCACTCAACAAATCTGAACTTTACCTATTAATCTCAAGAACAAAGTAATTTCTGAAAGAAGCCCATAAGAAGTTCTGTTTGTAGTGTGTTACAAGCCAAGGAAGATGCTCTGGACAAACGTCAACCTTTTGGTCTACATGTAGAACTGAAAATTACTACACCCGGATCACGTGTTCCCTATGTTACTAGCACAACTAAGTAATTAAATGGTTTAGATCTCAGCATGTTCTTATTTGATAGAGTGGCCATTAAAAGTCCAGACCTAAATTCAACTGAGAATCTCTGTCAAGAGATAAAAACTGATATTTACTGATACTTTCCATCCAGTCTCACTGGGTCTGAGCCAATAGATACGAAGAAGCACACATAAGTGGTTTGTTAACTTAAACACAATAAGGTTTTACTTTTACTTTTTATTTTCGACTTTGAAATCATGTACAATGTATTGATGGACTCTAAGGTAGAATCCAAATGGAATGCACTGAAGTTGAATCCATAATGTAACAAAATGGACAAAAAGTTCAAAGCATGTGTAAGGCAATGGAAGGTAAAACTTCAGAGTCCTGAAGGGGTTCCGAGTCTTGACGGAACCAAACTGGTCTACCTGTGAAAGTTGACCAGAATAAACTGGCCTAGTTCCTCCCTGAATGATCGGTGCATCTCTGATTTGATGTGATGCAGAAATCTGCATTTAGTGAGCCCTGATTAAAGGGGTAGAATTAAATCTGCCTCAAGCAACTTTCAGGCAGTTTGACCTTAAAGGGTGAATATGGTTTTGCCACGAGGGAGTCCAAAGGTAGAGATCATGTTTCCTTTTGACTCTCTTGATAGTTGTAAACTGTTTGGTGGTGTGAAGCTCAGGGTTCTGGGAATGGGGTAGTATTCTACAATCCTCTCAGGTTTTGCACTTAGTTTTAAATACTGACCTGTGGTGGCTGTCTCATCAGGATTCCAACAGGAAAGCTGTGAAAAGCCTGGTGCTGCTGGTAAGATGAGTGGGGTAAACCAATACCTTGGCAATAAGTCCTATGTTTTGGGTTTTTTTTTCTTGACATAATTGATATTTTTGTGTATATGCCCCAAATCCAGACATTGCTGTTCTCCACTATATTTCACATTTGAATGTGTACGCTGTGTCCATTTTATACAATGTAAATATGTATTGGGATTTTTATTCCTTAAAGTTAAAACAATTATTACCATCTTTAATTTGTTGTTTTAAACTAGATATTTTAATTCATGGTTATTACATAGATGGATAATGTGGCTTTAGTAGAAACTGAAGATGCTTTCATGTAAATGATGCAGTAGACTGTGTGACTGTCATTTTATTCAACAGATTTGTACCAGCTTGGAAATGTTTGCATGCAAAATATAACATTTGTTTTTCTTTGCAGCACAAAGACTTGAAAGACTCAGAAAAGAACGACAAAATCAAATCAAATGTAAAAATGTTCAGTGGAAGGAAAGGACAAGCTCTCATTCTGGTATGAATCCTTCAATTTTTCCTGCTTCCAATATCAAAATATTTGAGCAAATCTGTGTTAGCACTGTTGTCTTGCAACAAGAAGGTCTTTGGTTTAAATTTGATTTGATTTATTTATTTCAGACAGGTTTTTAAAAACAAGAAAAAAATCAATCAGTGGACAGAGGAAACATGCATACATAACCAAGAACAAAATAGTTTGTGTACCACTACTTTTCTGTTTGAAAAGGAGTAGGAAGAAATGAAAACTTATTTAGTCCTACCCCTTATCTCAGTTTAATTAAATATATTACTACTGACTATTAAAAAACTACTGATTATCAAAAATTTGAAATTAAAACCATATTATAATAGTCATATGCCTGATCAATATACTGGGCTAAAGAGCCAACAAATAAATTATATTACATAGACAAAATGGTTACAAACCAACTCGCATAACAAGACAAGAAAATCTATAATTAATAATAATAGTAATAATGACAACTGTAAACAACAACTGGACATACAGCATCAGGATAATTACCAACTCATTGCCAAGGTACACCTAACAATTCTTCTTAATCTGTGTTTAATTTTTATAAAACAATAAATAAAATAAAAAACACACAGAGAGAAAAACTTATAATGATGGTAAGATAACAACAATAAGCTACCAATGGTGGAAATGGTAACACAGAAGAAACAAAGGAAAAACTCATATTTGTGTTAATCCCCTTCTTCCATGTACAATGTAAGTAACATAGTTTTGTATTTATTTTTAAACAAGTTGATGCTTGGGCATTATTTTAGTTCCATATTGAGTTTGGTCCATTGTTTGACACCAGTTGCAGTGACGCAAAATCTTTTCATAGATGTTCGGATGCTACATATTTTGAAATTCATTGTTCCCCTTAAATTGTACCCACACTCCCTTTTATGAAACATTTCCTGAAGATGTTTAGGTAACAGATTATAACAGATTTTATACATAAATAGTATAGTCTAATATTTCATAATGCCCTACAAATTTAATAAATTAGACTTGACAAATAAAGGATTTGCATTTGTAAGACAACTATCATTGTGCATTATTCCAACGGCTATGTATACTCCCACACTTCTGACCAAAAATGTATATATGACTGGCTCATTGAATAATACAAGATGTGGAGTGACTATTCAGATAATATTTAGCTTTGGCCATAATTGAAATACTTCTTGATACTTTTTTACAGACATATTTAATGTGAGTTTTTCAGAAAGTTCTATTATTACCTATTATTATCCCTAGGAATTTAGTTTCATGCACTCTTTCTATGTTTACATCTGGGCACTTTTGTTTGTTGTTAGTGAATATCATGAATTTTGCCTTGCTCAAATTTAGTGATAACGTATTCATATCAAGTCAGCTTTTAATTTTAATGAATTATGAGGTAATGGTATCCAAAAGTTGTTGTAAATTCTGTAGATTCTCACCAGTATTCTGCTGGTGAGAATCTCACCAGCAAGGGCATAGGAACAAGTTTGTCGTTTGGGGGGACACTTATCGGAAACCTGACAGATCCATAAATTGCTTGAGCAGAAATGTCAAACAATGATGTCATCAATA
Organism: Poecilia latipinna; assembly: GCF_001443285.1. Lineage (NCBI taxonomy): Eukaryota > Metazoa > Chordata > Actinopteri > Cyprinodontiformes > Poeciliidae > Poecilia > Poecilia latipinna. The sequence continues at coordinate 36,529 of NW_015114822.1, forward strand.
TGTTACTTGGTTACGCATTACTCTAATCTGACCTCTTGCTTCAGTAACAAGTATTCTAACATGTTACTATTCACAATCCAGTAATCAGATTAAAGTTGTGTATCCAAGTCACTGTGTTACTTTGTTGTTTTTAGTTATTAAAAACATTTATTGTTGCTTTTCTCTTTTTCCTTGGGGAGTTACGCCACAAACCTAAATAATAGAGAGAAAAGAGAAATGCACATTTTCTAGCTGTTGGATTTTTCATTGAGTAATCAAGTTACTTTTCAAAGTAACTATGCTATACCTGGTAATAAATTAACTACACTATATATCATATGTGTGTATATGTTTTATGATCTTAAAGTGGCAAACTGCCAAAAAAACAACAACAACATAATCTTCCATTTCCTCTTGAACAAAATGGCTTCAGTGAGTCTTCAGTCATTATGCTGATGCATAATGACTGAAGACTCACTTTATCATTTACCTCACAACTAGCAAGATGCATACTCTGGTAGCACACACAAGCTACCAGATTCTGATGTATTTTATTGATCAAAATACATTTGATTATTGGTTAAAAATGAATTGCTATCAGTTGACTGGAAATTGAACTGATTCTGCCTCTTTCTAAAACCGAAGTAAAACACAACTCATAAAATAGGACTCATCAGTTTAAAACTCAACACAGTTTAAAAACCAACAAAAATAAAATCTAAAAGACAAGTTTTGTTCTTCTTTAACAACTCTCTACATCAGTGCAACAGTTTGACCTACAAAATAAATAAAATGATACTTTTCACATCTAACAGACCTTAATTCTTCACTGATAACTCGGTGTCACTTTCAGGCCCTGCATTCAGTAACTTGCCAAACATGAGCCACAGCTCTCAAAGGGTTGAAAAACACTGAGGCAAAAAAAGCCTAAATGTTTTTTTTTCTCCAGTCATTTTCAGCCACAAACATTTCATTAAAATATCTACAGCTGTGTTTCTGTCTCTCCCTCACTCCGACTCTCTGTATCCTGATGTCCCTGCATGGATTCATGTATTTACAACAGACACTACAGTAATGTACAGCATCAGAATGTGAACGAAAGATAAAAAGTATGTTTTAATCATACAGAATGAGAATATTAACAACTGATTTTCAGATGCATACATATTATGCAACTCAACTCTATTCACTGCGTAACCCATTTGTAGCCCATTTCACTCATTTAATTTAAAGCCTCTTCTCAAGCCCTTTTCATGTCTCCTAACCATTACCCTTATAGTGTATAAATAATTTTAAAAAATATTGAAACGTTAAAAAAAAATGAACCTGACATCAGTCCTCACCTGTTGTCCTTTCTGGTTCTATTATAATTAATATAATTTTTGTATCTTCACAACCTGAAACTCCACTTGGCTCTCCTACTTCTTCTCTGACCTGCTCTTTTCACAATAAAATAGTTTAGTTTATTTAAAAATTAAAACCGGTTAATACATATTTAAATAAACTAATTGAATACCTCACCAGAGCTTCTTCAGTGTCTTCACCTTTCTTCAACACCAACACTATTCTAGCACTGCCATTCTCTTGAATATCTAATAAAAATCAAGTATGATCAGGTGTTGTGTAGCCATTGCTCACTGATATTACACTTTAAGCAGCAAAAAAAGACTAATTTTGCTGCTGATTCATTTCATTGTTATTGATGGGGGAGGAGGGAAAACGTCACTCCCGTCCCCCCCGGTTCCTACGCCTATGCCAGCAGGTAAAATATTTCTATCATCGGCAAATAAAATAAGTCTTAGAATAAATACATCTCATGTAAAATGAGTTTTACGCCATGTAAAACTCATTTTACATGGAGTTTAAATGTTAAAATTTAAATGTTAAACAATTTAAAATCTTTTAATTTATCTATGCTCAAACCATTGAATCAAATTTAACAGCATTGATATTCTCAATAAACAAATGTTAAATTTCTATATCTATATCTGTGTTAAAATGTTAGCTTTTATGGAGCCCCTTAAGACCTGGGGGGCTATAAACAGCTGCTTTCCTCTGTCATGTGCCAGTTGTAAATATGATAAGCATTACATTGTATTTTTATGTCCACTAACTTATGACTTAATTTGGATTTATCAGAAGTTCAAATAAATTTATATTTATTTTAATTGTTTTTTTTTGTTTTGTTTTTTTCATTTGTTTTTAAGACTCTATAGCTGTGGGATTAAGTATTGTCGGCAATGTCTTCCACAGTCTCACAATTACCCAGTAATATTTTACATTTCCTGACCTGTCAACTTAAGATCTTTTAATCGTAGTGGACCACCTCGGCACCCCGACCACCAGGCTTAGCAAGTTTTCTGGGGGAAACCCTGTTTCCAGGTGGTCCCCTTTACTTCCGCACTTCAAAAACATAACAGAATTTTCTTCTGTGTGTTTTATGGTTTACACAAGTCTCAGTCTTACACTTGAAAAACCTGTTGACAAATGTGAATAAAATTTTTACATGAACTCCTTAAAAACTGAAGATGAGTCATCAGCAACTGGAGCAGTGAGTAATCATATTAGTAACAAACATGTATGGATCTGCTCTGTATTGTAT
>NW_015114822.1:43151-44151 GCF_001443285.1 Poecilia latipinna
CCCTTTTCCGGCTCAAGACCATGGCCTCGGATTTGGAGGCACTAATCCTTATTCCGGCCGCTTCACAGTCGGCTGCGCTGCAGATCACGACCTGATGAAGCCAACAGGACCACATCATCCACAAAAAGCAGAGATCCGATCCTAAGGCCACCAAAACGGATCCCCTCCAACACTTTGGCTGCATCTAGAAATTCTGTCCATGAAAGTAATGAACTGAATCGGTGAAAAAGGGCAGCCCTAGCAGAGTCCAACTCTTACCAGAAATGAGCCTGACTTACTGCTGGCAATGGGGACCAGACTCTGACACCGGTCATACAGAGACCTAACAGTCCATATCAAAGGGCCCGGTACCCCATACTCCCAGAGAACCCTCCACAGGGCTCCCCGAGGGACACTGTCGAATGCCTTCTTCAAGTCCACAAAACGCATGTAGACCGGTTGGGCGAACTCCCATGCACCCTCCAGGACCCTGCTGAGGGTGTAGAGCAGTGGTCCCCAAACTCGGTCTTCGAGGGCCGGCATTTTGCATGTTTTAGTTATCTCCCTGGTGGCAGTAACAACTTTTTCAGCATGTCAATATTCTTCTTAGGCCTTCTAAAGAGCAATCATTTGATCCAGGTGCGCTAAACCAGGGAGAGAACTAAAAAATGCTGGATGCCGGCCCTCGAGGACCGACTTTGGACACCACTGGTGTAGAGCTAGTCCAGTGTTCCACGACCAGGACGAAAACCCTCTCCTCTTCCTGAATCCGAGGTTCGACTATCCGACAGACCCTCCTCTCCAGGAGCCCTGAATAGACCTTGCCAGGGAGGCTTAAGAGTATGACCCCCTGTAATTGTAACACATCCTCCGGTCCCCCTTTTTGAACAGGAGGACCACCACCCCAGTCTGCCAATCCAGGGGAACTGCCCTTGGTGTACATGCAATATTGCAGAGTCGCGTCAGCCAACACAACCCTATAACATCCAAATCCTTAAGGAACCCAGGACGAGTCTCATCC
>NW_015114822.1:48995-67408 GCF_001443285.1 Poecilia latipinna
TTTATGTCATGATTTTATTGTTTGCTATGTTTGTTTTATGCTTTGCATAGTTTAAGGTTGATTTTTATTGTACTACGCTTTGTGATTTTATGTCTGTGAAAAGCACATAATTGAACTTTACTTACTTGCCAGCCCACCAGTTCATGCTTGTAGGTTTGCATTTGACAATAATCACCCCAATGTTGCCAACTCAATGACTTTCTTGCTATATTTTTCTTTTGTGTTCCAAATTTTGTTGCTTTCTTGTTTTCTGCCCAGCGGAAGATTTGGGGTCTCTGTTTGAAAAGCGGGACTACAAAGACAGGCCACGAACAGCCGGGGTCAAATCCACCTTATCACTACGGCTGGAACAGTGTCCACAGCAGCTCAACAACCCTTTTAATGAATACTCTAAATTTGATGGCAAGGTAAGCTCATGAAGAGTCATGGATTGATTGAAGGGCTTTGGTATGTGTTAGTGATGAAACTCGATGAAGCCTTGATCACTGCCAAATAATGACATCTATTCACCTTATTAAATTCATTTTATGTACTGCTAATGTAATTATTTGTAGAAATAAAATGCACATCTTTGTTTAATGTAAAATGAAGAACATGACGGTGCTATGGAATCTAGTACTATTTTTCAAATGTTTATCAATAAGTATTTTGTCAAAGTTCTAAAAATTTGATATGTGAAACTTGTTTTTAAGCTGTACCAGTTTTTAACAAGTTATGGTACACCGACTCATTATCTGTAACTTATGCTCTTCATTCAGTTATATTTAGAAACAAAATGTTGATGTTGTATTTCATTAAAATGGTAAATGCTCTGTACTTGAATAGCGCTGTATCAAGTTAAGAGGACCCCAAAGCGCTTCACAGTACATTCAGTCATTCACATGCTGATGGTGGTGAGCTAAATATCAAAATATTGTATTTATTTAGTAACTCCCTTGAAGCAAAGTTTGCCATTTTCTTTTAAAACATTTCATGCTGCAAGAGAGATATTACATAAATACAAAATTTTGATATTTTCTTTCAGCATCGCCTATGTAAAGTAGGGGTGCACCGATTGCAGTTTTCTGCCCGGTCGCCGATTACCAATCTTTTAAAAAGCCAAACTTACTGATTCCAATTTTGGTCAATACCATTTTTTGTTTGAAATGTTGCTCAATATATCAAGAAGGTTACTGAATTGAAAACAATGGGATGACTATTGTTAATTGTAAATGTGCAGACATGACCTGGTCGGCCAGTTTGTCAGTCAAACCTTTCTCATGGGAGAAAAGAGAAGCACAGTGGTTGATTTTTAGACCTTTGCCGAGGTTGATAACATCAGTGGATAAGATCGGCTTCACATGTAAAAATCGGCCGATCACCGATCTCCCAATATTAAGGAAATCGGCACCGATAAATCGGCTGGCCGATATATCGGTGCACCCCTAATGTAAAGTCTTTTCTTTCTTTATCTCAAGGGTCACATTGGTACCACGGCTACCAAGAAGATAGATGTCTACCTCTCAATGCAGATGACTCAGGAGAAAATGCATCCGATGACAGTGGTCACCATTGCAAACGCTCGTGTTCACGACCTCATTGGACTCATCTGCTGGCAGTACACAAGCGAGGGACGAGAACCCAAACTCAGGTGAGTACAAACAAATTCCAAATACAATTTTATGTTGAAGCTCTTCATTAACGGTGTTTCCCGTCCACCTATGTTGTTATATAGAGCACTCACACTGTTATTTTGCTTACAGTGAGAATGTGGAGGCCTACTGCCTTCACATTGCTGAGGATGATGGTGAGGTGGATACGGACTTCCCACCACTTGATTCCAATGAGCCAATCCACAAGTTTGGCTTTAGCACACTAGCATTGGTGGAGAAATACTCTTCACCTGGCTTGACTTCTAGACAGTCACTGTTTGTCAGAATGTAAGTATGAAAATGTGCATAAGCAATATTATAAGGCGCTCCACCCAGTCTGGTTATTTGTCACTGGGCAAGACACTTCATGCACCTTGCCTGCTGATGTTGGTCAGAAGGACCAATGGCACAAAATGGCAGCCTGGCTTCTGTCAGACTGCCAAAGGGCAGCTGTTCCTACTATCCATTATCAGTGTGTGAATGTGTCCTTTGAGATCTCAATTTAATATTAGAAGTGAATTAAAAATAAAATTGATTATTAACTAACGTTGTGTTTTAGAATAAACAAATTATGTTATTAATCATCATTTGTTTGTTCTAACACAGAATAATGATGCCATTTTCAGGCTTTGAAACTTTTGCTGTGCATTTATAGTTGGACTATCCATATCTGACTGTTTCTCTCTTTTTCTTTTTAGAAATGCTGCTCATGGTTTCTCTTTAATTCCTGTGGATAGTCTGAAGGTAACCATGAAGGAGATTCTCCAAAAAGCACTCAAGAAGAGAAAGGGTTCACAGAAAGGGTCAGGTAATGATGTTTTGGTCGCTCACAGTTCTTGGTGTGATGTGCGTAGTGTTTGTTTTTGGTCGTTATGATACTATGGTTGTTTTGGGGCTATATTTTAAAAAAAATGTAACCACAAAAAACTCTTTCCCACTGGCAAGTCCCACTCTAACCGGTTAATGTGTGGTCCGGTTCTACCCCAGTAATTAGCGTCTCCATTATGCGCTCTGTTCCTCACTGTAGTGGGTAGATTGTGAGCAGCAGCAGATGTGGTCAACTCTGCTGATGTGTGCAGCTACATTCAGTATTGGTTTCTGGTTTTCGAGATTTTGGTTCCGATGGACTCAAATAAACCCAGACATTTAATCCTGTTTAATAGAAAGTATAAAGACTCGAGGGTTCCGGTGACGTCACCTTCCGAGATGGTTGCTTGAGCTGACTGCTTCTCCGGTAAATCTTAATTTGACCCCCATTACTTGCCAAATATAACAAAAAATGAGTAAAATGGAGTCTGTAAGGGGGTCTAGAATGGGGAAAAGGGATGGGAATAAGAAAACCATGAACGAAGAATTGGCACATGAACGAAAGATGGCAGGTAGCTCACCAACACATCAGCACCTCGACGAAGCTAATGCTAATCCGCTTTCCACTGACGAGACAGGGCTAGCACAAATTCTGGGGGAGTTACGGGATTTCCGAAAAGATATGAAACAACAGCTGGATGACATTAAGTCAGAACTCATCAACGTACACCAAAAAAGTAAGGAGACGGGGGACCGAGTTGATGGAGGAGCGGGAACAGAACATGGAGCAGATATTGAGCAAGATTTCCGAACTGATAAGCCAACAACAAGAAAAACTTCTTGACCAGGAGGGGAGATTACAAAGAGAAAACGAAAGTTACGACTGTAACTATGGTTCTATGAATCCCGGATGACCGCCAGAGGTGGTACTTAAAGCACTGAATGATCACTCTTGCGCATGCACAAGTCGAGAATCTTATACCAACATGATCACGTGTGACCCCCGGTGACACCGGTAAATCTATATAGTCACGTGACAATGACAGCTCAGTCCCTTAATCTTCTCGCGAAACACGATGATTCTGAGGGACTGAACGCTCTGGCGGTCATCCGGGATTCATAGAACCATAGTTACAGTCGTAACTTTCATTCTATTTCATCCCTATTGACCGCCAGAGGTGGTACTTAAAGCACTGGATGACGATTACCAACAGAGTCCTGAGGAATCACACACAGAAAAGAAACAATCCCAAAACATACCCACCTCACTGGGATGATGATGAATGCTGGGACAGGATCCCCTCCAGTGGGTGAAAGGCAGCCAGGTTAACCCTGTAAAACCTAGCAAAAGTATTTGGAGATGACCAGGAGGCTGCTGCACAGATAGCCTCCAGAGTGACCCCAGTCATAGTGGCCGATGATGCACTAATGCTCCTGGTGGAATGGCACCGTACACCAGCAGGAGGTTGGTGACCCTGTAGAACGTATGCTTGTTCCACCATATCCGATTGTGCAAGACGCTGTTTGGAAAGGGTCTTCCCCTTGCGGGGCCCTGCATAGCAAACAAACAGACTAGACTGCCGCAGAGAAGCTGTGAGTCTGATATACGCTTCCAGTGCCCGAACAGGGCAGAGAGGCTCATCTGGCCTATCTGTGTCAAAGCAAGCAAGCTGGAGGGGCACAGAGTGGCTCGCAGATGAGGCCACCTTCAGAAGAAATGCCACGTCAGGCCAAAGAGTAACGCCAGAGCCAGCTGGGTTCCAACGGCAACAGGACTCGTGAACAGACAGCGCATGTAGTTCACCCACCCGCTTCGCCGAAGCCATGGCAAGGAGAAAGGCAGTCTTTTTTGACAAATAGTCAATGCTCACCCCTGCCAAGGGCTCAAATGGGGGAGATCGCAGCGCAGTGAGGACGAGAGAGAGGTCCCACACAGGTACGACAGGGCGCAAGGGAGGGTGCAAGCGCCAGGCACCCCTCAGAAACAAAGAAAGGTCTTTGTGACGGCCTATTGTCTCTCCATTCACCACCACATGCCAACAAGAGATGGCAGCCACATAAACCTTCAGAGTGGACGGAGACCGACCCTGAGAAAGCAGTGCTTGAAGGAAGGTTAAAATAACCAAAATAGAACAGTGTACAGGATCCTCATGTCTAGCATGACACCAACTGCTAAAAACATTCCACTTATGAGTGTACGCCAGTCGTGTTGAAGGGGCCCTGGCGTTAGTCATTGTTAGTCATTGTATGCCCAACGTCTCCGTCATACTCCGAGAAGGAGATGCTGGGCCTCGTAGCGGCCACACCCAGAGCTGGAGGCGACTGGGATTGGGATGCAGGATCCGACCCCCCAGCTGTGACAGAAGGTCCTTCCGGAGGGGAAGAGGCATTGGAGAGCTGCAACAGAGCCTGTGCAGCAGTGGAAACCAGGTTCTCCCCGGCCATAAGGGGGCCACTAGAAGGACCTGATGCCCCTCCTGAAGGACTCTCAGGAGTGTTGGGCCTATCAGGGGAAGCGGCAGAAAAGCATAGAGCAGCACTCTTGGCCATTCGTGTGCCAGTGCATCCTGACCCAGAGGACTGGCACTGTCTGCCAGGGAGAACCAAAGCGGACAATGTGTTGTCTCTCGGGACGCAAACAGGTCCACAGCTGCTATGCCGTATTTCTCCCAAATGACCCCCACTACCTCCGGGTGGAGCCTCCACTCCCCCGTTGGTGGGCGTCCCCAAGACAGAATATCGGCCGGCCCATTCTGCACCCCTGGAATGTGGGCCGCCCTCAGGCTGGCTTTTTGCCAGCCCTCAGGGGGAGTGACCTGGGCAGCCCCTCAGGCTGGCAAAAAGCCAGCCTGAGGCTCGACCAGGAACTCGACCAGGAACAGGAGCCTGAGGGGCTGCCCAGGTCAAGAGCTTCTGGGTCAGCCTCAGCAATGTTATCAACCGTGTCTTCCCCTGATGGTTGATATGAAAAACCACCGAAATATTGTCCGACCGCACCAGGACATGCCTTCCGCGCAGGCCCGGAAGGAAGTGTCGCAACACCCGCTGCACAGCCTCCAACTCCAAGGCGTTGATGTGGTGCAGTTTTTCCCGCGGAGACCATGTCCCCCGGGTGATCTGTCGCTGCCACGATGCCCCGCATTCTGTGAGCCAGAGACGCGAGGCATTGATTTGGACACCAGCAGTTTCCTGCGGCGGTGCAGCGTACAAGATGGGCGTAGCCTTAGACTGTTGAGCCACATCTGTAGCGGTCGCAGAGACAGCAATCCCAGGGGTACTCCTGTAGCAGCAGCAGTCAGCTTGCCCAACAGATGAAGGTAAGCAATAAAGGGGGGTGCGCGGCCAGGTAGAAAGGAGGGCAGCATTTGAAGAATGCCCTCGACACGCTGGGGCGATGGGCGAGCAGTCATAGTGAGGGAGTCCATCGTGATCCCAAGAAAGGTGACCTGCTGAGATGGAACCAAGTTGCTCTTCTGCCAGTTCACACGAAGACCCAACAAGTCTACGTGACTGAGCAAGGTGTGTGTCCGCCGCCGCCTGAGCTTCTGTGGGCGCACAGATTAGCCAATCGTCCAAGTAAGGCAGGACCTTCAACCCCTTGGCCTGCAGAGGAGACAGGGCTGCAGCCACGCATCGAGTGAATACACGCGGGGACAGAGAGAGGCCGAATGGAAGAACTCTGAACTGAAAATGCTTGCCCTGAAATGCAAAGCGGAGAAACTGCAAATGGTGTGGTGCAATCAGAACATGAAAGTAGGCGTCCTTCAAGTCGACCAAGGTGAACCAGTTGCCGGTGGAGATTGTCTGAAGCACATCACTGATGCTCAACATGTGGAATGGGATAGTCTTCAAAAACACATTGAGACCTCTCAGGTCCAAAATTGGGCGGAGTCCGCCAGTCTTTTTTGGGACTAAAAAATACTTTGAGTAAAAGCCCCCTGGATCCCGCAGGGGGTCGACAGGCGCCCTTGGCCAGAAGGGCGTCTATCTCTTGGCTCAGAGCCTGAGCCTTTACCTGGTCGTGAATCACTGTCATCCTGACTCGACCAGGAACAGGAGGACGGTGGCGGAACTGTAGCGTGTAACCCCGAGTCAGTGTAGACACCACCCATGGATCGGGAACGAGAGTGGTCCAGCAACTGAGCTGGTCCGGGGTAAAGTGTCCCACCGCCAGCTCAGTATCATTTCCGAACCCCCCTACCCCTAAGAGGGCAGGAGGGTTGCCGAGTGGACTGCCGGGGTTGAGAAGCGATGTGAGCCTGACCCCTGGAAACATCCCACTGGCCAGGAGGAGGCCCTCAGCAGGCCGCGGCTGCCACACGGAGGGTGTAGACGGGGCTGGATAAGTGCGTGAAAACGACGCAGAGGCACTCCCAGCAGGGCACTGCAATCGCCTGCGATGAAGGCCGGCCAACTGCTGCCTGGTATGAGAAGCCTGGGCCGCCCGCTCCAAGGCTGCAAGTGCAGCAGAGCCAGACAACTCCCCAGGAACCACTGGAAGACTCATCAAGTTCCTTCTACAGGCTTTAGTAAGAGGAGACTGTGCCAGCCAGACCTGGCGTCGTGCCTGGATAAGTATAGGCAGGACATGGCCAATTTCCCTAGACAAAAGAGCAAATGCATGAAGAGATGCGTCCATCAAACCTTGAGTAGGCGCATCAATCGCCAAACCCTCCAGAAAGGCTGAGAGACCCAGTAATAAATGCAACAATGAATTACCGAGTCGCCCCCAATCGAACCCCCGAGTCATAAGCTCTACAGAGCAGATCATCAGTCACACGACACTGAGGACGAGGACACCTAGCATTAGCTCTCAGAACCTCATCTGGAGCCACAATGAGGGATGCTATGGCAGGTTCGACAGAAGGCATATGACCCAAGCCAAATTTGTGCGCATCCTGCATGGCCGCCAGGGCCCTGCTATCAGAGGTTGGCCGTGAAAAGGCCCTAAAGTCTGCCCAACAGGCATGAACGTCCTTCACATAGTCGGCAGATGGGGGAACCATAAAGGACGACCTAGTAGAAGGATGACCTAGTAGAAGGATGACCTAGTAGTAGGACGCCGAAAGAAAGCACTAGAAGCATCAGGCTGGCTCTGTGGAGCATCCAGCAGTTCTCAAAGCGCCCACTATCGAATCATCCTCTTCCGACTGAGAGCAGGAAGAGATATGCGAACTAGCTGTCGACCATATGCAAGCCACCACCGTCTCTAAGGGACTCGAGCAGTGCTTTCATCTGCTCCAACTCAGAAGAAAGATGGGCCACCTGCCCAGATAGGCCCTCAGAATCCCTGGAGCTCTTCTTGGTTCTCTTACATGCAGGTTCCATAGCCTCAGGAGCCATATGCTTCACAGGCTGGCTGGCACCTTGAAAGCCGCTCCCATCGATTAAAAAAGAGAAAAACAACTTACCAATCGAAGAACAAAGTTGCATCAATGTAGAGCTTGCACAGCCTCTGGATGGGGAGAAAATCCTCACAGCTCCGACCGTAATCTTGAGGCTACCAGCGACAAGCAACAATTAAATTCTTACCACCTATTCAACCTGTACGCGAGAAGATGAAAAGGGACTGAGCTGTCATTGTCACGTGACTATATAGATTTACCGGTGTCACCGGGGGTCACACGTGACCATGTTGGTATAAGATTCTCGACCTGTGCATGCGCAAGAGTGATCATTCAGTGCTTTAAGTAGGCGGTCAGTAGGGATGAAATAGAACATCCGGATATACAACGTGCCAGAGGGAGCGGAAGGATCATCGATGAGAGATTTTGTGAATAAATTACTTAAATACACCCTGGAGATTTTAAATATTGATTATCGACTTTTTACTTCCATCATGGCCAGACGATTGGAAGAATTTCTCCCTTCCCTAATATAACGATCAAACTGGTTTCATACGACGTCAAACACAGGACAATATAAGAAGGACTCTACATGTTATAGATCACATACAAAAGAGTAAACTGAAAGCCATTATCAGTATAGATGGGGGAAAAAGCATTTGGTTCAGTTAACTGGAATTTTCTCTTCAGGGTTTTACATAAATTTAGACTACATAGTACAATAATAAAAACAATACAGGCGTTATATAATAGTCCCACAACGAGAATTAAAGTTAATGGACATTTATCAGACAGAATTACTTTAGAAAGAGGGTCAAGACAAGGGTGTGCGTGGTCACCGTTACTTTTTGCATTATATTTAGAACCACTAGTCCAATCGATAAGACAAAATAAGGATATTAAAGGAATAATTACTAAAGGGATAGAACATAAATTGGCTTGTTATGCAGACAATATATTAATTTATGTAGAACAACCGACCTTCTCTCTTCCAGTTTTGATGCAATTATTCAAACAATTTGGTCAATTATCAGAGTACAAAATTAATATTAACAAAACTCAATTGCTGTCTTATTATTATACTCCACCGCAGGCAATCCAAAACAGGTACCCCTTAGCTTGGCACACTGACCATTTTAAATATCTAGGCATAACTATACCAAAGGACCTCGAAAAACTATTCGAATATAATTATGTTCCCATGCGAAAAAGAATTAGAGCAGGGGCGCCCATACTTTTTGAGAGCAAGATCTACTTTTTCTCTCAACAGCCACCTGAGATCTACCTCATGACACAAAGACATAAAAATTGCAAATTAAACTCTATTGACTTATTTTATATGCGAATATGCATCAGTTATAGCAGAAATAATAAAGTGACAGAAAAACTAATCCAGTTTTTTCCTCAGTGAGATTCTGACACTGGGAGCAGGTTACTGGTTTCTCAGTCAGAAGCTGGTTGCAAACCAGCAGGTGTCGGTCAGTCATGGTGGATCTGAACTTTGGTTTGATGACCTCAGTATGAGAAACTAACCAAAGAGCCCAGAAAAGGTAAAGGCAAATCTTCGGAAATTGGGATATAATTAATTTAATTTCACATAATTGTCGCTGTAGAATTAGTTAAAACTCAATGAAATATATTTGTCCAATTTGATGTTTGTTGTGACGTATACTCACAAAGAACGAGGTAATTAGTCCAAGTTTTGTCGTTTATTGAACATTCAGAAACTACAGTGGGTCTAATGAGCCACAGCAAAGGTAAACAAAGGTAAAACAACCCGAACAGATGATCAAATCAAAACTACTCCTACCTTTGTACTTTCTGTCTCTTTGTAGTTTAAGCACACCTGTTGCCGTGGCAACCGCCTGCGCCCCGCAAGCCGAGCAGAGATTATGTCAAAAACACAACATTCAGTTCGTTGCAATATCACGTTTCCAGGCTTGATATTTATTCCTCGATTATTAATAAGCCTCTCATGGACACAGCGCTGGTTGAGTAGCTAATTTAACCTCCTGCTCTGCTCGTCAGTCGGTCTTTGAGTCGCCTTTTTTCCCCTTTTTTTTTCTGTTAATGGGACCGAAACGCACTGAATTGCGCAACACCTTGTTCAAACAATAATTACTGAGATTATTAATTTTAACACGTCTCATTGATTTTTTTTATACTTATTCTTTTTTAATGAAGCTACAAACGTTTAGGATCTTAGTGAATATTTTTGATAAGCCCGTCAGAAGAGGAATTGCTGGTCTCAGCGTCCTGGAGGCGTTCAGATTGTCATCTGCCGAGATCAACTCAAAACCTTCCGCGATCGACTGGTCGATCGCGATCGACATATTGGGCACCCCTGAATTAGAGGATATCACAAGATGGAATCTCACTCCTTTTCTAAGTTTTAGCTCAAGAAGTGACTCAATTAAGATGAACATACTGCTCAGACTGTTATATTTATACCAAACTTTACCAATTGAAATAAATCAAAAGGTTCTTAATGAATGGGACAAACTATTATCAACATATATTTGGCAGGGTAAAAGACCTAGAATTGGATATAAGATCTTATAACTGAAAAAGAAAATGGGAGGTTGGGGGTTGCCTTCCCTTAGAGATTATTATTTAGCAGCACAAGCAAGAACACTGATATACTGGTGCGACTCAAAATATAATGCTCAATGGAAAACTATTGAAACAAAGGCGACACCCATTCCTGTACAGGCAACTCTGGCTGATGCAAATCTACAAAGTTTCATAAATAAGATAACCGGTGGATGAAAACAACCCTTAGAGTGTGGAAAACCATTGTAAAGAAACTGCACTAGAAAACGACCTGGCAGTCATAAAATGGATTGCATATGACTCAGACTTGACACCAAACAAACTGGACGCCAGGTTTAAGAACTGGACATCCAAAGGAATCACTGCTCTGTGCACAATAGTGAACAACAATGTCTTAGGTGATTTCAAAACACTCAAGAGAAAATATTATCTGGACAAACAGGACTTTTATCAATATTAATAAAATTTCTTATCTGTAAACTTAAAAATTAAGCCAATTACTGACAAGAATATAAACCTAATGGATTTTTTTATTAATGCCTATAAATCAAAAATTAAAGGGAAAATTATTTCACTTTTCTATAAAAACTTAATAGATCTCAAAAACATTTCAACCCTACATATCAAAGCAAGTTGGGAAAGAGAGGGCAATTTAACAATGACAGAGCAATATGGGCAATAATGTGGACATATAATAAATTTTTACAATGGGAAGAATTTGGATGGAAAAATCTGGTAAGATTCTTAATTACACCTGCTCAGAAATGCCACTATGATGGAAATACTCCTGCATGTTGGAGAAAATGTAGAAATCAAAATGCAAACCATTATCATGTCTTCTGGGACTGCCCAATTATAAAAAATTACTGGAAAGAGATTAATAGTGCCTTACAAGATATTTTCAAGCAGAACATTCCTTTGGAGATCAATCTTATGTATTTTGGCATAATTTCTCAAGAAGCTTCCAAAACAAACAAAAATCTGATGACTATTTTATTAACAGCAAGTAAGAAAAAAATTAGAAGAAAGTGGTTATCACAAGACAAACCAACTGTGGATGACTGGATCGACATAACATTTAACATGTATAAAACTGAAAAAGAACAGCCTCTCAATCACAGGACTGAACAATTCTGTCAGTGGTGGCAGATTTGGGTAGACTATGTAAAACTGATTTCATTTTTAGAGATCAAACTTGATGAAATTTCCTTGACAATCCACTCTCTTATGATAGCCATACTTCATAATTATTTTATACTATGTTTTTTGTTGGTGTATTATTTTTTGTGAATTGCTTTTTACACTTTTAACTTAATTTTTTCTTTTCTTTTGTTTCTTCTTTCACACTCTTTTACTCCTCGCTTTATAATCTTTCTCAGGGAATTGAAGTTGCATTTTTGTTTTGACTGTTATCATGCAATGGTCTACTTGTCCACCTTATTTCAAATGTCGAAGTTAGTTTTGTGATGTAGAGGCCTAAAGTCATGTAAATGATACTTCCTTGAGAATCATTAAAGATTAAAAAAAGAAAGTATAAAGACTCATATCAGCTGATTATTTCACTATACATATAAATATGATTACATTTTCTTTGTGTGCAACCTTTTAGATCGCACTCAAAAGATGTAAACCGCATGAAGTTTGTTTAAAAAAGAATCCAAAGGAAAAATAAATTTTACATCACTAGCTAATATTATGTAGTTACGGTGTTTCACACTGTCTGTGCAAAATTACAGCTCTGACAGAACTGACCACAGCAACGTTTCTCTCTTTTTTTTTTTTTTATTGCTGCCTGTTCTTCAGAGAGACGAGCTGCTATGGCGCTGTTAAATCACAGTCATTCCAAAACTTTCTGCATGTGTTCCTGGCTCTGCCTGTGATTAAATTCATAAATGTTCCTCCAGACTGAGCAGCTCTCTGATAGCAAACGGCATGTCTGCTGTTCACAGCTAAACTATAATGTTGTTTTGGAGTTTGATGTGAGGTCATCAGACCAAACCAACTCAAATTGGTTTGGTGCTGTTCTCAGCTCGGTGTGGCTAGTACTACATCAATACATGAGAACAGCTGGGCAGAGCAGCACCGGATTTGCTAATGGAAAATGACTCTGATCGGTACTGACTAGGACCAAATTGGTTAGAGGCGGGCTAGTGGAAAAGTGCCTATAGAGGATCCTTGTTGAAGCTGGGTAGGTGTGAGCTCCCAGGCAGCTGTTCTCTCAGGACTACAGTAGGTGTAGAGTGGAACTTGGTTATGTCGGTCTTAAATGAAGCATGCATAATTTCTTAGACATTTTCATTCATTTTATGTGTGTAATGCACGTAAGTCTATTTTTCAATTCATAACAACCCACACAAAAGTTGTTGTGTTTGGCTGTTGTCCACCCTTAAAAATCTGATCGTTCTCTGCTGTCTTCGGCAAAAACATCTAGTCAGTTGTTGTGGAGAACATGTGAGTTCCACATGTATCCTCTTTAGTTCTGAGGCCAACCATTTGTCATCAATCATTGCTTCCTCATACCGTCAGGCTACTCGGGTGGCTCGCATTGATTTGGCATGTAGAGGCAGGATTAGTCATTTTAGAGAACACTTCTCCATTGAGTATGTTAAGGAAGATTTCTATAAATTAATTAATTTTGGAAAAAGTTTGTCTCTCTTCCTTTATGATCCCGGGTCCTCTCACGACGGCCACGTGTAGTCACTCAGAAGAAAACAGCAATGCGTGTTGACGTCACAGAATTGCAGTTTAATCCAATAGAAGACAACGCATAAAATTACAATAGAAACTGCAGAACAACAGAGACATACATTCGTTTACCTGACATAAATGGAAAGAAGAAGAAGGAAAGAAAGAAAGAAAAGCAAAGACGTCCAAAGACGTCTTTGGAGAATTGCAAGAGCAAATCTAATTTGTTACTTCTGTGTAGAAAGTTTTATAGTAAAGGCGTATTCTTACCTTTAATTTATTCAAATAAGGCGTATCTTTGCTCATCCAACCAGGAGCTATCTCTGACCCTCTCTCAAGCCAGGAACTCCTGCTGTGTTTACGGCTTTTCACAGATGAGTGTGAAAAGCTAGAACTTCTACTGTATTGTTTTCCCACACAGACAAAAGGCAGTTCAAACAATCCTAGCAAACCATCTGCTACAACTACAAGTAATATAAAGGTCAATAGGCCAGAATACATTACTGATTTTAAAACCACAATTAGGC
Source organism: Poecilia latipinna (assembly GCF_001443285.1). Taxonomy (NCBI): domain Eukaryota; kingdom Metazoa; phylum Chordata; class Actinopteri; order Cyprinodontiformes; family Poeciliidae; genus Poecilia; species Poecilia latipinna. Next base: position 62,544 of record NW_015114822.1, read on the forward strand.
TATTTGAATCAAGACATGTTAAGTTTTAAAACTAGCTTATTTTAAATTTATTTTCTTAACAAGTACTAAAGACATGGTCTTTGCTTCCTCTGCACTGACATTTAAACTTGAAATAATCAGTTAATGTATACATTGTAAAAACTCCAAAATTGGATACCTCACTATATATGAATCTGACCTTACAGTTAATGCAAATCATCAAGAAAAATTCCCTGACAACTGATTTACAGACTGTGAACAACTACAAGGAACTGAATGGTAAATGAAAGTGACCCCTTGATTCTCCCACAGGGCCCATGTATCGTCTGGAGAAGCAGATGGAACCGAATGTTGCAGTCGACCTGGATTCTACTCTAGAAAGCCAGAACACCCTGGAGTTTTGCCTGGTCAGAGAAAACAGTGAGTGAACTCGGCATGAAGGTTTAAATATGAGGTCTGCTGCAAACTTCATTTCAGTGACTGTTGTGGTGGCAATTCACCATCCCAGAATGTTGAATGAAATATTCTTCAAATCATTTCTATGCAATATATACAGCAAGTTTAGACCAAACGCAATCCCACTAAAAACTCAATAAGGACAAGTGAAGGCTTTGTGAATGAGCATAGATCTTATTATCAGGAGCTCTTGTGTTTTATTTAGACTTATTTTCTTAATTCGGCTTATTCATTCTGCTGCTGTTACAGGTTCGAGAGGTGAAGAGAGCTCTGAGGAAGACCCTACTATTGACATCACCACAGTCCAAGACATGTTGAGCAGTCACCACTACAAGTCCTTCAAGATCAGCTTGATTCATAAGCTGCGTTTCACCACAGATGTCCAGCTAGGTACATGCTAGTCAGTGAGGTGGTGCTGTCTTTTCCAGATATGAAAAAGTTTTTGTAACTTTGGACTGATTCTTGTGTATAAAGTGTGTTTTAAAACCACAGTTAAATGTGTGAAACGTTGACCAATAATGACAAGATGTGCTGAAGGATTCTTGATGAAGGCAGTACTTGTAAAACTAATGGAAAATGATACAGACTCACTGTGTGGCTGTCTCCACTCAGGACAATGTGGAACATGATAGTTGTAGAGGACTGTCCATATGAGCAACAACTCAAGTAGTCTACACATGCAAAGAAATGTTGAAAAAAAGTCCTCAATTAAAGCTACAGGTAAAGAATTGGAATGATTGAACACAGTTGTCTACATCCCAGAAAGAAGGACACCAGGGGGCTGGCTGTCCCTCTGGGGAATCGCTACCTGGACCTGGGAGTATAGAGTGCATCTTCTTGTGTGTCTTTACACTTGGTGTATAGGTGTGTGTTTATCTGTGAGGTTGGGTCTTTGGCTGCCCCCTCTCCTGGATCATCTAATTCAATTCAGATTATTATGCCCATTCACAATATGTCATCTCAAGACACTGCAAAAAAAATCTTGTCAGCTCAATCACACATACATTCCATTTCATCCTAGTTATCAAATCATCATGTCCAGTTCATTGTTCAGATTGGTTTCAGATTAGAATTTTTTTTGCAGGTGCTAAGGGGCTAAGCAATTTACTGAGGGTGCTATGAGGGATCTTTTTTCCCTACTGTTATCAACACATACACACACACACACACACACACACACACACACAGGTGCACTAAACTGACATCAGCAGTCACCAATAAAGTGGATAGCGGATAATGTGGTATTCTGCAATACAGTTAAAGCATACACAAACATAACACATTTACTGTATGTAGAGAGTTTAGTATGTAAACCGTTACAATAAATTCACACTCTATTTCCCCATCTGTGTCTGTATATGTAGACAATTTCAGTCCACAATGCTGAATGCACTACAAAATCAAAGAAGGTTGAAATCATTCACTTACCATTAGAAGTCTTCATAACTTCTGATAGTTATCAGTTATTGTTGAGAATAACTTCCCAACAATAACTGCTATTGTTATTGTTGGGAAGTTTTGATCCACTTGTTTGTTTTTCTAACTTGAATTCACTCCATGCATGCTTTCATTGGGATTTTGTGTCCGTCGCTTTCATGATGGCTCTTTAACGATGCAGCTGCTTTCCACCTATTATTAGAGCCAAGAGCAGTAAATACTGGCTCTAGGCAGAATCTGTGTCCTCTTTTTTTGCAGAGCAAAACACAGCATCTTTACTCACACTGTATTCTAACCCCAAGTATTGATCAAGCCAGCCTTTGCTAAAACTTCTTCATCGCACTTCAAACAAGCATGACGGGTATTTTTGGTCCATCTTGAGGACTTCTGCTGAGATCCTCTTGTCCAACAGTGCTAACACTGGACAGCAGCGGTGGAAGGATAGCTGCATAGTTGCTCTCCTTCATCCAGATTAATATTTTCTTTGTTGGTCAGAGTCTGCTTCCAAAAACTCATCCTTCTCTGATTCCATCTGTGGAACTTTTGGTTGCAAAAAACAATCCATATTCACATTATGTGTTCCTCTCAATTGCTTCCCAAAAGTGATAATACGCATGTGCAAAGTTCAAATCCTGAAGTTTTTTTTTTTACTCGATATATAATAATTGCTTTTTTTTATTGAAAATGTTGTCTTTTGAGAAAAATGACACAATAATTACATATTAAAATTTTTAAATTAGATTGAAAAATAATTCAGTATTTCCTAGCTGTGCTTTTCGGGTGCTATGACTTTTACAGGTTGAGCTATAGCTCCCTCTAGTGCCCGCTTGGCACTGCCGGCATTCACTCCTTCATGTAGTAATAATTGCTTGCGTTGTCACTGACTTTAGAGCAATCCCTCATACCGAGCATGCATGTAGCAACAGAGGAGAGGAAAAATTCTCTTTAACAGGAAGAAACCTGCAGAACCAGAACCTGGTTCAATACAGGTGGCCATCTGCCAAGACACATTGGGTGTTTGAGAAGATGGAGCAGAATACACAAGAAGAAACAAACTGCTACAAGACTTTTTCTATGTTAATAAAAAGTAAAAGGTTTATAGCGGGAGAGGGAGATTGATTAGATGATGGCCTCACTATCTTTGCCAATGCCCTCCTCCAGGAAGAAATCGCAGCTAAACAAAACACCGGGTGTAGCTTCAATGGAAAGAAAAATAACTGAGAATACAAAGTCAACAGCAAATAATTGAAATTGGAGACTAGTAGAGGAAGAAGATAGCAGACTAAGGAAGGTAGTCAGCTTGACCAACTTTGATGGTCTCACCTGCAAACTACACCTTTTATGTAATGTTTGTTTTTGGTTTGATGTGTAAAACATGTTTTCTCCAAACATGATCTATACAATGACATCCAAGAGTTCAGCTTTGACCTCATTATTCTAGATTATATTCTCTTAGTGTTTCACATGCTTGTCCAAATCTTCTGTAGCAAACATGTTTTTTCTTGAGAAATGGAGTCTTATGCAGTTTTTCTGCATGGAGGCCATTGCTGTTGAGTATGCTAGTCATTGTTTTCCCATGAAAACAAATGCATTAATTTTGTTTTCAGGGAAAAACAAAATTTCACAAGAAAGTTTGTGCTAACATACAAACCCTCCTGAGATGCTCTGCTCAGCCAGTGACCTGATGTTGCTTCCATCAATCAGCAAATACTGCCTGAGTCTCTCCAAGTTAAAAGAAAGCTGACTCGTCTATTTATTTTGAACTATTAAACAGCTATACTTTACATGACTTTATTTTCATGGAGAGCTTTTTGAATAAATGTAATTGTCCAGGACTGGTTTAATATATTTTCCGTTTATTTAAAGCTTTCCAGTTGTACTCAAATCACCCTTCACATCTCATGTCTGGATATGTTACAAGTGTTTTAATCATGCCTGGTTGGTTTTTGACTGGTTGACTTTTTTCAAGTGTACGTCAGAGAACATTTTAGTACAACATTCAGATGACACAATAAATCACAATAAATGTCCTGTGCTTTTTGACAAACATAATGATCAGTTTGCAGACAGGAGTCTCACAGCAGCAGGCATGTCTGCATTGTTGATATAAACAAGCATCTGCATCACAGCAGATCTGCAACGTCCACAGCATGCTGTCTTGCACAAGCAAATATATACAACGGGGCTGTTTTTATTTGCTGAGCTAAAGTGAACAGATGTCATTAGTGCATTATGTTGCTTGTCGGGGCTTTGGATGTTGGAATGAGTTGACCATTTACATCTTGTCTTGTGGTATTGTCTCTAGGCCACAAATTGCATATTGCTCTTCAGTGCTCTTGCAGATCCATTAGATTTGATGTTACAACAGGGCACATTAGCTCTGTGGTGCTACAGTTGTTGGCCTTTTAATTGAGTTTTTGACATTATATTTTGATTTTATGATTTTATGCAGATACTTTGGATAAATTACGCTCCTAACGCTTACTTAAAAATAAGTGCTTTTACCACGTAACCCATTCCTAATAGCTTTTTTTTTAATCTTAAATATTTTTCACCATCCAAAACTGTCTTTGCAGGCATTTCAGGTGAAAAAGTGGAAATCGATCCCGTCACAAGTCAGAAGTTTTGGATTCGGCAAAAACCCATCTCTATCGACTCGGACCACCTTTGTGCCTGTGACCTTGTTGAGGAGAGAAGTCCCAGTAAGTATTCTGATGAGGTTCTCTAAAGAGAGCCTCTGTCTGGTCATCCTTATAAATTGATAGTTTCTGATTGTGTAATGTTTTAAAAATGCACTGTGTAATTACAACTGCAAGATGATTTCACATCTCATGAAAAGGTCTTGGCATTCTTTAGGCATGGAAAGGACAAAGTAGAATGATTGGGTCCTAATGATTCTAAAAGGCCACAACTGTATTTCTGTGTAGTGGAACACTGATTTCACTCCCAATTTTTTGGCTAATTCAAAGCTCTTAAAGCTGCAGTATGAAACC
>NW_015114822.1:72172-77310 GCF_001443285.1 Poecilia latipinna
GTTCCCACCAAAACTTAGACCGAACCTACGCCCTTGATGAAACCTCTATGAATTTATTTAATTTTTTTGCCAATTTGTTCAGGTTTCCCCCAGAAAACTTGCTAAGCCCAGTGGGTCGGTTAACCGAGACGGTCCACCAGGGTTTTGTATTAAAAGATGTTGACAAGAAATGTAAAATATTACTGGGTAGTTATATGTTACTGGAATACATTGCCGACAATACTTAAACCCACCCACTATCGAATCTTAAAAACAACAAATAAAAAAAATACATTTCAAATAAATATAAATTATTTGCACTTCTGATAAATCCAAATTACGTCATCAGTTAGTGGGTCTAAAAACACGATGTAATGATTACATTTAGCACCGGCCCAAGGCAAAAGTGAACTAAGAGATTATCAAATTTGATTTAATGGTTTCAGCATAGTTAAATGAAAATATTTTAAATTGTTTAACATTTAAATTTAAGATATTAAGGAGTTTACTTTGTAAAAGTTCAAAGAACAATCTTCATAATTAGATTGTTTTGTTACCACAATTACAATCTGATACTCTCAGTTTAATCCTTGAGTTTTAGCTGTTTGTTCACAAATGCATCTAAGTAAACTACAATTGTAATTGAGTACTCTGCAGTTAAACTAGGCCCCCTGTGCCATATTTCACAAAATCCATGGTGACATGCTGTTAGTGGTGCTGATGTTCTTAGCAACAAGAGAGACCCCTAAATCAAATTCTGCTCCAGGCCTCATGTAACTGTGGTGTTTGAAAAGAATAAATACATTAAAAATGTCAGATGCTTTTTGATTACGTTTCTGTGACATCACTGTGACAAGTCGATGTCAACTGAACTTTTACCATGTTGAGTCTGACTTTAAAAAATATGAAGTTGTGCGACCCCCAGTCATGACATTACATTGCAAGACTAATAATCTGTGAAAAAATTGACTTTATTCCTCCTCCTTGAGCTTTTATTGCCATCTGAAGAAATGCACCGCTTTCGGTTAGAACCAACCAATCAGATCCAGGAAGAGGGTCTTAACGCTGTTAAACTCTCTCATGTACTCTCTTCATGAGGTGCGAATGGCAAGGAAATATTTTAGCATTACAGGAAAACCGTTTATCTGCCATCATCAGTGGCTATGCTAAATGGACTGAGATTTCACAATAGGATCTGCTGAATGGGAAAAAACTGTAGCGGTAGCAGAGAGAAAGGGGGTGAAATGGTGTAGGGAAGAGCAGAGGCACATGAGATTGTGATTGACATCCTCTGGGCTCTGATTGGTTGTTTTCAGTTAGCACTGGGAGAAGGCAGGTGAACTCAGTTTTTTTCACAGATTATCTGTCTCATACATACTGTCATGATGACATATATGTAAAATAATATATTTTATAAAAGTTACTTACTGCAGCTTTAAAATACCTCGACTAAAAAATTTCACTGTTATAATCAAACTTTTAATATATAGTCAATCAATTCAGTCTAAGTTACATTTTCTGTATGTCAGAACATGACTTTCTGTCATTCCTCTCTCTTAAAGCTGCCTTTGAGAGGACTAGAGGCCCGATTAGAATGATGTTGCATAATTAGATGTGTTGGAGCTGCAAACTCCTTTCTGTACATTTATAGCACATTAAATCAACAGTCAGTCAACTAATATAACAATATTTATGCCTGACCAGAACAAGCGTCCATAGTACAAGATGTTTATGGTAATAGCTTTCATTAACACTCAGACTAGAGAACAGTCTTGTGTTTTTCGGCTAATGGTAGCTCCACAACAACTAAAGTCTCATAGATTTTCTAACTTTCAACATGAACGGAGTCAACACAGGAGTGCGACATCATTTTCAGACTGAGGCAGTGACTTTTCAGTCTGTACACAAGAACAATAAGAAGCAATAGCCTACTTTGTTTTCCGGCTTACATTTTCTCTGGCATCTGGCACAAATACTGCCTATTTACAGTAACTTAGCTTTTTTATGGTTTTTTCCAGATAAAGTTTTATTAGATATGCCACTTCCTCTCATCTAGGGTGTGTTATTCTTACAAATGAAACCACTCAATCAGAGATTTTTTTTTCCTTTAATTTTCCATTTTTGATTTTTATTTTTTTCCTGGAATTATAAAAAGGCATGACAGATGATGTATGACAAGGAGAGACTGGTTGATTTGTGTGCTTTGTTGACCTGTTGAACATGTTTTCTGTTGTTCTACAGGTCATGCCATTTTTAAGATCACTTATCACAGCAACCATGACTACAAGGCTCTGTACTTTGAGTCTGATGCTGCTACTGTCAATGAAATTGTGCTCAAGGTGAGTTCCACATAAATGATGCGACCCTGCAGTCCCTGTACTGTAATCTGTGTGATATGCCTATATATACACTCTGATCTACTACATCTTTGGTTGTGTCTTTTATATTACTCTTGATATAAGACACATCCAATTATTTGCATGATTTATTCAGACATGACCGTATTCTGACTTGCACCCACCCAAATTCCCAGCCTTCTAACCTTTTGGTCAGAAGGTTGGAATTTTGTCCTGACTCATAGCTCCATTCTGTAGTGCCTGAAAAAAGTGTCTTAAATTAATCCTTTCAACAATAATCAACATTCTATAGAACCACATAACCAGTTCACAGCTATCCAGCTCAGTTATCCAGTTCTTTTCCCTCATCCTCATCACTGAAATTGTTCCAGAGTCCTAGCATTGTTTTGTGATTATCTGCTCTGTAGAGAAAGTTGTGTGTAAATTACTCCTACTCTTTTAGTGAGGAACAAAGGTTTTCTAACAGTATTTCTTTAGCTAATGCCTAACCCGTTAATCACTGCAATTGCAAAGTCTAAGGTAAACTTTATGACTAAAAAGTTGAAATACTAAATACTTTTTTTTCCCTTTTGCTAGGTAAACTACATCCTAGAGTCTCGGGCCAGCACCTCCCGGGCAGATTACTTTGCCCAAAAGCAACGCAAACTTAGCCGCAGGACAAGCTTTAGTTTCCAGAAGGAGAAGAAAACTGGGCAGTAGATGCACATTGCTGAAACCACTCTACTGAGGCTACACGGGTCCATCTGCCAGACACCTTTCACTTCAACTACATCCAAGAGCATCTTGGATGTAGTTCAGAATTTCAGATGTAGAATCTGATAGAAAGTCAAGTTAGAGACTAAAGAAATGGCAGAAAACAAAAGTTGTGCTTCAGCTGGTGCAAATTGAAAGCCTCTGTAACCCAATGAAGGAGCAGATTTCATAACTAGAGGGAACTTGCATGTTGACTTTTGGACAGATTAGCTGCTGTGCTCAGATTTTTCACGTGTTGCCTCTGTATGCGAGTACTGCTCAAGCAAGTTGTTAAGTTAAATCTTGAACATTAGTTTCACTTCTCTTTTGTTAACAGATTTGAATCCTCACCATTTTATGTATTGTATATACAAATTTTATAATCAGAAAATGAAATGACATAAAATTATATTAGCCCAATTTGGCTTTTTCTTCCACTTCTGCCTTGAATCATCCCCATTTTGCAGTCATTTTACTCCTGTTGGTCTCTAGAACAACTTTACCTGTTAGATCTTTCCACTGTACTGTTGTAAAATTCTGTTCTTCTTAATTGTGATGAATCTTCTCAGTTTGCAAAATTTCCATCAACACCCCAAGATTTGCTTCCAAGAAGTGTGTATGTGTGTGCGTGCGTGCGTGCGTGTCTAAAATTTTTATTATTTTGTGAAGAATCCACAACAAATGGGACACAATCATGAGGTGGAACGAAATTTATTGGATATTTTAAATGTCTTTAACAAATAAAAAACTGCAAAGTCTTGCGTGCAATATTATTCGGCCCCTTTACTTTCAGTGCAGCAAACTCACTCCAGAAGTTCAGTGAGGATCTCTGAATGATTCAATGTTGTCCTGATGATGATAAATAGAATCCACCTGTGTATATTCAAGTGCCCATGTAAATGCACTTGCTCTGTGATAGTCTCAGGGTTGTGTTTAAAATACAGAGATCATGAAGACCAAGGAACACACCAGGCAGGTCCGAGACACTGTTGTGGAGAAGTCTAAACCTGAATTTGAATACAAAAAGATTTTCCAAACTTTAAACATCTCAAGGAGCACTGAGCAAGCGATCATATTGAAGTGGAAGGAGTATCAGACCACTGCAAATCCACCAAGAAAGTTTAGAGGGCCTTCTTAAACACCAACATGTGGAAGAAGGTGCCCTGATCAGATGAAGCCAAAATCGAACTTTTTGGCCACAATGCAAAACGATATGTTTGGCGTAAAAGCAACACAGCTCATCACCCTGAACACACCATCCCACTGTCAAACGTGGTGGCAGCATCATGGTTTGGGCCTGCTTTTCTTCAGCAGGGACAGGAAAGATGGATGGAGCCAAATACAGGACCATTCTAGAAGAAAACCTGTTGGAGTCTGCAAAAGACCTGAGACTGGGACGGAAATTTATCTTCCAACAAGACAATGATCTCAAACATAAAGCAAAATCTACGATGGAATGGTTCACAAATAAACGTATCCAGGTGTTAGAAAGGCCAAGTCAAGTCCAGACCTGAATCCAATCTAGAATCTGTGGAAAGCGCTGAAAACTGCTGTTCACAAGCGTTCCCCATCCAACCTCACTGAGCTCGAGCTGTTTTGCAAGGAAGAATGGGCAAGAATTTCAGTCTCTCAATGTGCAAAACTGAGAGACATACCCCAAGCGACTTGCAGCTGTAATCGCAGTAAAAGATGGCGCTACAAAGTATTAACGTAAGAGGGCCGACTAATATTGCACTCCCCACTTTGCAGTATTTTTTTTAAAGTTTAAAATATCCAATAAATTTCTTTCCAGCTCACGATTGTGTCCCACTTGTTGATTCTTCACAAAATAATAAAAATTTTAGATTTTTATGTTTGAAGCCTGAAAAGCGGCAAAAAATTCAAAAGTTCAATAGGGCCGAATATTTTCAGAAGGCCTATATATATATATATATATATATATATATATATATATATCTATATATATATCTCTATATATATAGATATATAGATATATCTATATATAGATATATCAATATATATAGATATATCTATATATAGATATATCAATATATATAGATATATCTATAT
>NW_015114822.1:80539-84252 GCF_001443285.1 Poecilia latipinna
ATAGATATATCTATATATAGATATATCAATATATATAGATATATCTATATATAGGTATATCAATATATATAGATATATCTATATATAGATATATCTATCTATATATATAGATATATATATATACATAGATATATCTATATAGATATATCTATATATATACACATATATATATGTGTATATATATATACATACACATACAGTATATATGTCATACATGAATGTATGAGATTCTGCTGAAAAAATGTGTATCAGCTCATTATACAAAAATTGCAGCACCTGTTTCCAGTATGTAAGAAATCTTGCATTTCACTCCATGAACACTACTTTGTTCCTGGCATCAATACCACATGAACAAAATTGCTTTAATATTTCTTAGCCATAGTAATCAATATTCACATAAGTAAAAATGTTGTTAAATTATTTTATCTGTCTCTTTCAAATATGATTTACTTGTTAATTATCATTTAGCACAGGGGTGTCCATCTCCAGTCTTCTCCTGCATATTTTAAATAAACCCCTAACACACGAAAATCAAGTGGCTGAATTCCCTCATCAGTCAGCCAGCCATGCAGAGGCCTGCTAACCAGCAGGCCTTGATTCAGGAGGTTGGAGCGGGGAGTCCCTGAAGGAGCAGAATAGTAGAAGATTTCATCTGAAAAGCTGCATACAGTCAAATCCTTGATATTGCACAGATTGCAACTAATGTTTTCTGTGCTTTTTAATGACACTCTCTCTTCCTTTATGCAAACTGTGAGGTACAATTGTCAAATCAACCTTAATTGAGCTGTCCAGCAATCATTAGATTTATGTGTGTTGGAAATATTGAAATGCAGTACAGGAGTTCGGATTAAAAAACATGGTCCGATACATCAGCTTTTTCTAGACATGTTGGATTTATAACAGTGGAATTTGGATCACAATACACATCAATGCAAATATATTGATGGTATGTGGTGATAAACACCAGGGGAAACAAACTTGCAAATCTTTTTTTAGTTCTGTTTGAGTTCAGATTGTTATGGGTTGTTCACACATAGCTAAATTTGACCTTGTGGGTTTATTTTTCTATAATACAGTAAAAAGTGCATAGAGTAGCTTATCAAGATTAAGTCTAATTATGAAAAATCTTGACTGAATTTTTTGAAGGGCAAAAACATCAGGGAATTATTTTCAATGTGTGATTACATTGTATTGATGTACCAGTGAGTTGGTCACAGGAGTAACTTCTAGTAACTATGAACATGCATGTTTCTAGTTGTAGTGATGTTTAAAAACAGGTACACTGCCCTCTGCTGGCCTCTTCCTTTATGACCCTCAACATTTAGACTTGCTGAATATGAGACACTTTAGATTTCAAGCTTGATGTACTGCATACTTCATCATCAGTATACCAGCTTGTTTGTGCTGTCTTACTTAAACTGCTTATTGACCAGACTGTTTAATTTTTCTACTTCCATTTGTGGGTCATAAGAATAAAGGGCACAGTTGGAGGATTATCTAAATTCACTTTTTAAAGAGGGCTGCACAGTGGCCCAGTTGGAAGCAAGAAGGTCCTGGGTTCAATTCCCGACCTCCATGGAGTTTGCATGTTCTGTGCATGCGTGGGATCTCACTGGGTACTCCGGCTTCCTCCCACAATCCAAAAACATGACTGTAAGGTAAAATGGTCTCTCTAAATTCTCCCTAGGTGTGAGTGTGTGTGTGTGTGTGTGGTTGTTTGTCCTGTCTGTCTCTGTGTTGCAGACTGGCAACACAGAGCCTATCTTCGCTGGAGATAGGCACTAGCAACCCTCCCAACCCCACTAGAGACAAGGGTGTACAGAACATGGATGGATGGATGGATGAATGGATGGATGGATGGATGGACTTTTTAAAGAGCTAAGGATTTGAAGAGCTGATTTCACTGATCCCAGGCTATGAACATTTATAGTTGAATCTCACTAAAACCAAGTCCATCAAAATGCAACAAATCTTTTACCTGCTCTCTTGCTAAAACTATTTATTTTTCTTTATCTGTTAATTTTATTTGGAAATGTTTTACCTTAAATTTCCTTCCACATACAACTTTTCTAATTTGCCTGTGCTTGTAACCGTTCTTTGGTTACAAGCACAGGCAAAAATAGTTCTTACTATTTTTGCTCAGGTTTCCGGTTGTTGGGCATTTATTCGTTAGCTGTAAAAAATGGGACTGTCATAAAAATGATTTATTTTATTTTAGATCTCCTCCTTTTGCTAGTTTGTACTTCTTACCTGATCTCATTTGATCTGTTCATTTAATACATACTGAGACTGATAGTAACGATCCAGAAAGTTATTATGGACAACATCTTAATGTTTTTTCTGTTGGACTAAAGTCACAAACAAATTTTCAAGTTTACAATAAGCATTAACATTGACTGGAACAGGCTAGCAGCATATTAACATTATATTACACTAGAGCCTCTGCTGTCTTTTATGAGTTCCAGAACTCAGAAAAGAAGATGGAGGTCCTCCCTACTTTACCTTCTGCTGTATATCCTTCTAATGGTCTGGCTCATATAAAGCTTGAACAACACAGTGTTGAAATGAAATGGAACTTACCCATTAAAGAGTTTAACAAACTGAAGGTAAATTATATTTGAATGTACAAAAACTCAAGAATCTGAGGCCTCTCAAAGACAGCATCTCTTAACATGTTTCAATAGTAAAGGTCTGGTAGTAAAAATGACATGAAAGATTCATGGATGTAACTTTATTTCTCACTTGGTGATATCCAGTCAGATTGATATATATAAAAATCTAGTCACTAAATACATTGTGTAATGACTTGTTTATTTCTGCAGATCTAGAGGCAGACTTCAAGGGCGTTGACTTTTCTTTTCTCTATGCTTCTTTCTCTCCCTTACCCGTGTCCTTTTTTCCCTTTAAACCCTTTCTCTTCTTTTCTCCCTTTCTTTTCCTACCCTTTGGAGGAACAAAGATCTGCATATCTTTGTTCCTCCAAAAACATGCAGATCTTTGGAGAAACATTTACCAAGATATCCTCCACAGAAAAGTACTAAGTATGCCTAAGTACTTGAGTAGATAATATCAAACTAGACTAGTTGGGTTACCTGGTACAGACATAACACTCATAACAGCTGTTATAAATACTGTTTAAATCAGAGGACCTCAACTGGTCAACAAATGAAAATGGCTCATTCGTAATATCCCTGTCTTTTAAATACTCTGATTAAAAACCTTAACTTGAATAAATATCCCCTTGAGAAAAGAAAGAAGGCAGTTCCTGTTCCATTTATTGGACATGGTTTATAAATAGACACACACACACACACACACACATGTTGAAAGTATAAAAAATACAAGATTACAGGATCTTCTAAACATTTTAGTGAGGTCTCTTATTGTTTAACATGGTAATGAAGAAAACAAATCTTGCACAGCATTGTATCACTTTCACTGGCTCATTCATGTTGCAGTTCCTAACATGTTAAAATGAGATTGGAGAAGAAAAATAACATGCAGCCAGTCAACTTTTCAAGATTTTTTTTTACAGTACTTTGTCTTAAAAGTAACTTAAAAAAAAAAAAAAAAAAAATATATATATATATATATATATATATATATATATATATATATATATATATATATATATATATATATATATATATAAGCCTAAAGTTTCTTTGTTCTTTTTTATACATTCTGTGAGGAGAGAGAGCGGTATGTATATA
>NW_015114822.1:87522-104498 GCF_001443285.1 Poecilia latipinna
TATATATATATATATATATATATATATATATATATATATAAGCCTCAAGTTTCATTGTACTTTGTTGTACAGATTCTGAGGACTGAGAACGGTATGTTGCTAAAGGACAACAAATTGATCCACCTTCATTTGTGATTATATGTTTTTGTGGTGTCAGGTAAGTCATATTTAGATAGAATATTAGCACTCAAACATACAATAAATTCAAGCCACATCCTTCTTTCCATTCACCTCTAGGATAAAATTAAGATTTAGGAATCTACAAATACACAATCAACAGAAAGAATGAGGCAATATGGCTAAGTGATATTAAACTTTCTACATTTTTGTACCTAATAAACAAATTAAAGACTCTGATTCGCTGAAACTAATAAGGACATCATACATGTAATAAACCTAGATCACCACAAATTCACAGCTAACTTCTTCTGTCCCTATTTCAGAAGTCTACCTTACAGTTACTGTGCCAAAATCTGGCTCACTTTGTTCAAACTTATAAAATTGTATTTCAAAGAAGTTGCATTATATGTTGGTATTTGACCAAGTTGAGTTTTTGTTTTAGGTAACTTCCACTACTCACAGTGTTTAAACTGAAGAGTACAGGCCAACACCTCTAGTGGGGCTTGTAACTGGCACCATTTTAACATCCATTATGAAGGTTTTCAAGTCCAGGATTGCTCTGCTAATTTTGCAGAGCAGAATAAAGAAATGTTATGCTGATATGAATGTCTCTAAGTATTCCTTTAGACAGAAGAGTCCATGTTTTCAATAGAATACCTTTTCAAATCAATATAAAATTTTGTGCCTTTTCTACTAGATATCTGAAGCAGCCCAAGATGTTTCTTTCTCAGGCATCCTTTATGTCTAATAACAATTTACACTTCCATCAAAATCTTTACTTTGCACACAAGTCTCTAAAATCTCTTTATATATTTATATAATAATATGTATGAATCATACATAATATAGCAGATGCTATACCTGCAGGAATGTGGTACTTGATTGATGAAATAACCTTGCATAGAAAGTGTTTGCGTTGCTAAGAAAATGTTTCTTATTTCCAGCATGTCGTACCATTAAAGTTAGATATGAAAATATTTATGTTGTACTCACAGATGTAGACAGTCATGTAAAAAGGTTCAGGACAAAATAATAACCACTATTTACTTATCTGAGATATTAAAAAAAACATGTGAGTTTAGTAGTCCCAACCAAAGGGACTTTGGTTGTAACAGTAGAAAACCAGGAAATGACTTGTGGATGATTTAAAGCATTTTATAGTGTTAAAAATAAATAACTGATATGTTGTACTTCTACACCTGATAAGAAATATTTTAATAATAAATAATACTGACCAAGCAGGCATGAATGTATGCAATTTCTATAGTTGCACTACACACAACTGTCTACAGCTAGACCAGTGGTTCTTAACCTTTTTTGAGGTAACAAACTGATCAGATTCATATGCGCATTCACTGAACCCTTCTTTTGTGATAAATAAAATTATCTTTTTTTTTTTTTTTTTCAAAATTCTTGACATATGGGTGGCCCAACTAGAGTCTAGTTGGGTCACTTTAAGAAAATCACTAAGTCTCTTAAAAGGTAGAGTCTCTGAGAACAGTTCTTCAAAATATAGTCAGTGTTTTCAGCAAAGTTGAACTGACTGTTCAGGAACAACCCAAGGTATTTAAAATTTGCCACAGTTTCAACAGGTTGGCCATCGAGAGAAACTGGAACCACTTTAAAGTCTTGTTTAGATCATTTAATTAGCTCTACATTCTTAAGAGAATGAAAAATTAATAATAAATAATAAAGACTTTGCAGTATTCTGATTTAGTAATGTAATTATATTAGTTGTGTTACCACCCCCACGCCACTAGAGGCAGTAGCAAGCCCGAAAAGATTAGACTAAGGAGCAGATTTAGAAGTACAGCGAAAGCTACAGAATTTGGTAAAAACTGTGAGCTTTGCTGAAGTAATTAAAGATAAGTTCAAATCCATGCTGAGAGTGGAACTCCTTCAATCAGTGCTCCTCCGCAGCACTGATTGGCTAAGCAATGTAACGTGATCCTCTGGAGCAAGTGATGGCAAAGCGGGGCGCGTCATCACAACTTTACACAAGTGTGTCTTTACCTCCGCGGCAGAGGCTCCGCCGAACCCCTGAGACCGACTCATCAAACCCCTGGGGTTCGATCGAACCCAGGTTAAGAACCACTGAGCTAGACCAACAGAAATATGTGCAAGAATTTGTATGTATTTCTGTACACTATTTTCAACAAAAGGTGCCCTTATATGATGTCATCAAGCAGATGAGGTGCGCCAACCCAGTCCAGTGTTCTGGGCTCAGAGGCAGCCATGATCATGCACATAAACTGTTTACCAGTCCTCTTATCAATTGGATAAATAGTTGTGGGTGTGAACCTTCTGTTGCTTTCCACAAATTCACAAAGCTGTTGATACACATTTGGGTATTCATGGCGTAGAAAAACTCCTCTCATTCTCAGTTCCCGTTGTATATTGATAAAACAGATTTCTCGTGCCTTCCGACCTTCCTCTCCTTCCATGTCAATATCAGCCGTTCCTGGAGGTGGTGTAAGGATCAGTGTTTCCATTTCACTCTCTTTCTTGTGAACCTTTCTCTCAGGACTAAAGGAAGCCAATGCAATTTTTGCATATTTTCTAACTGTAGGAGCTTGATTCCTTGGCGATGGCCCATCGGGCAGCTGGTCACCCACAGCAATGGATACATTCAAGATGAAACATTCGTTTGGGTCATATTCTTTACCAGCTTCTTGCAGCTCATTACAGTATTCCCCCAGGTTGTCCTTGAAGCTTTCAAGCTCCCGAAGAGACAGGTATGTAGGAGACATTGGTAAACTATTCAGGCCATACTGCAGGAAGCTACAAGATGAAGAAGGATTTGGAAAGCCAAGGAAGAGAACCCCCCTACCTCGAGAAAGGTAGCCAACTTTGGCAATACGGGAGAAGGCTTTATGGACTTCAACAGTCTCCCGGCAGTGTTTTATAATATGCCGGCATGTGCTTCCAATTCTTCCATATAAGCAGCTTTCTTTATGTATGTCCCAATCCTCTCTACGACAGTTCCGAGAGCAGTAGTAGGTGTAACAGCTGTGGCAGGATTTAAAATAAAGACAAGCATTGAATAATGTCTCTGTTCTCCGGCACTTATTGTTGGAGCACATCATTGTATCGTCCTCATCTGGACTTTGATCTGGAGAGCATTCCTCTGCGGTCTTCATTGCATCACTTGGCCCATCCATGTCACGAAAAACATCTGGATTAATTTTGATTGAAGTTGGCTGCTTGTCCAGAGGCAGTGGTTCGTCTGTATCTGGCTTTGAGCATTTTCTGGACAGAGATACCGCTTCTTCCTCATCAATTAACTTCTTTAATTGGTCCAAAATCTCCTCACTTGTTCGTCTACTCGGTGGCTTGTAGTCAGTCACAAGATCTGCTAGGAGTTCATCAAGCTGCTCAAGGCTTTGCTGAAGTGAGGCATTATCATGTGTCTTTTCTTTGGTTGAGCTATCAAAGTCATGTAATTCTAGACCCTCAGCGTTCCTAGAGTCAAGAATATCCCAACTTGCAGACCGTCCTTCAGCCTTGTTAAGATTTCCTGGCCTAATATCATTATCAGTAATTGTTATTTCAGGAGTAACAAACCAAAGTTTGCTTGTGGGACTTTTTGACATCTCTGTTGGACTTTTGTCAATAAGTGAGTTATCAGACACTGATAAGGCTGCATAGCGTCTTGGTGAACTGGAAAGATTGACTACCACTGGTTTTGGTTTGTCACCTGTGGCCATAGGCGGCTTCCTGGAGTCCAGAAGATCATCATAGCTCTGACCTCTCTGTACAGGAAGAGGTTGTTCTCTTTCTACACGTGAGTTGAGAATATTGTCCCAAGACCTGGAATAAGATTTGGAATCTGTACCTATTTTTTGAGGTTCTACACATGGATTGGTATACCATGGAGTTAGTACAGGCTCTTGGCGGACTCTGGTTGGAGTGATCTGCGACACATAGGAGGCTGGATTGGTAGAATAACCAGATGCATCAGAGCCATACCAGTCATCAGTTTGTGGTTGAGTGACTCTAGCGTGTCTTCGACCTTCAGTATAGTATGCCCTTGCTGGAACATGGTGCTCTGGGGGCACTGCAAACATATCACTGGAATAATAAAATCGTGGTGGTGCTGTCTGAATTTGATAAGTTCTTGGATCATCACCATACAATATACTTGTGGGGGGTGTGCTTATGATGTATGGCCCTGGTTCATTTTCAGCATATGGTTTGGGATATCCTGACTGCACAGAGTAAGGGTGGGTCTCCATTTCGGAATAATATGGTCTAGTAGCTACAGCATGCACTATTCGAGTCCTTGGATCTTGCACATACTGTACTTTGGGACTGTATGTTTTACCTGGTGTGTAATGCTCATCATGAAAAAAAGATCCTGGTTTTGGAGCAGGAGCAGTCACATATCTGGCTACATCATCTGCATAAAAGAAATTAGTTGGCACATTAGGACTGGAATGAGCTCTATGTCCTCTACCATAATAATCACCAGCAGAAGGCATTCTTTGTAATGGAAGCTCCATGTGATGTAGGTAAGTATTCGGCATACTTCGGGAATATTGATAAGCTTGCCTACTTTCCGCACCCATTGAGTCAGTGGGAGTTGGAGTTCTGGAGTAGGAGAAATGACGTGGCACAGTCAGACTTCTCCCAGTACTGTGATGCCTCTGCCAGGGTATATCCATTGCAGATGTTGTCTGTTTTTGACCTGAATGATGTAATGCCGCATCATCTGGCTTGATGTCCACTCGACACCTAACATGGGGGCTACTTGCTGATTTATCTAGACTTCCATCCTCAAATTTATCAGAAGCGTAGTGTGGTGAATATCTACTGCTGTCACCAATTTGAGGCTGGAGCTTAATGGGATGTACTTCATGCATATGAGTCCTTGTTGCTGCATGAGATGACTCTCTAAGTGGGGATGTTTCAGCTCTCCAGCGAGAATCTCTTGGAACCCTTTGGGACTCTCTTCCTTTCCTTCCTGATGATGAGGAACCTTCAAAAGTCACAGGAGTCAGGCCAGTCTGAACACGAGAGGCACTTTTTGACCTGGTCCTTCTTTTATTTTCATGGACAACTACCTCACTTGCCCTTTCTGCAATCACTGATTGAGGAGTTAATCTGTGACTGAAAATGTCTGGAGCAGAAAAACGGTATCTCTGGTGGCGACCCAGGGCATTCCAAGCAACATCTGGGTTGGCTGCATGTCTATCAGCTTTTCTGTATGGGGACTCCATTGAGGACTTGTGTGATTTTGGGTACTCCAATGACTTATAGTCAAAGGTTCGACAGTGCCTCTTATTAACTTTGCTCTGATTGTCCTCCAGTGTAATGCAATTTATAAAATCACATTGTTTGGAGGGTTGCAAAGATTTGTAGTGGGTCGATATAGGAATCACTTTTATGTCTTGATGCACAGTTGATACCAGTATATCAGGTGGGTCTGTGCGTGTCATCTTAAAGGGATTCCTTTAGTTTTCTCCATGAAGTTGCCTCAATATTGTGGTAACCTAAGGAGGCAAACAAACAGACAATCATTTTTCTTTCTGTTTACGTTACATGAAGGACATGTATGAAAAGACATTTACAAGGCGTTGTCTAGCAGGACATTTTAAAGTTACACTTATGAAAAACATTGAGAATAATTACATATCAAGTCAAATCACTTCTTTTTAGCTCACCAAAAGTGATTTACTAGCCATGCAGGGGCAGTGCATCATTACTCACATATAAAATCCAATGTATTAAGTAAAATTACTTGTATTAAACTCAACTTAACTCATCTAAAGTTTAAGAACTAAAGTCTAACTTACATCAAATGTTTATTACTTCCCTTCAGCAACCTAAGTGGTAAAACAAAAAATCTACAGTGATGTAAAAATGTGTTTGCCCCTTCCTGATTTCCTATTTTTGCATGTTGGTTATTATGTTGGTTACGTATTTCAGAACATCAAACCAATTGAAATATTAGTCAAAGACAACACAAGTAAACACAAAAAGCAGATTTTAAATGAAGGTTTTTATTATTAAAGCAGAACATTTTTTAAATCTATGTGACAAAGTGAACAATGTGAAAAAGTGATTGCTCAACCAAGAAACTGTGGTGAAACTTCCCAGGAGTGACTAGTAAACCAAAATTACCCTAAGAGTACAGCAGTGACTCACTCAAGAAGTCTTAAGGAAACCAATGACCACAATAAAGAACTGCATGCCTCACTTGCCTCAGTTAAGTTCAGAGATAATGCCTCCATCATAAGAGACTGGACAAAAATAGCTTCCATGGGACAGAGGTAAGATGAAAACTAGCAAAAAACGTAAAACAAAAAGACCCCATTAAAGGTCCTCTCATTTTTTCAGACAGATCTTGACTTTCCCAAGACTTTTGGGATAACATTCTGTGGACTGTTGGGATGAAAGCAAAACTCTTAGAAGGTGTGTGTCCCATTACATCTGGCATAAAATTAATACCACATCTGATAGAATAGATTATCAGATGTTTACATAATAGTACAAAAAGTGTTAATAAAACATATAAAAATAAGATTAACAAAAACATGAGAATTTTGTACCATTGTTTCATATCATTAAACTTCTTATCATCATTTGAAAATCACCATCCCTGTTAATGTTAATGTAGTTGTGGTAGTTGTAACATGTTTCACCATTACCAATAAAGTAAAGATTTAGGCTATCAAAAAGTGCTGAAGGATATGCAGAGGAACATAATGTTCCACTTCTTCAACACAATTTTACAACCCCTCCAAAAGGCAACTAAGGGTAAATTCTGGCACTGGGTGTAACACAAAAACTGCAATAACTAAACAGTTGATATCAGTAGCAAAAGAGTTTATTTTACAATTTAGGTACAATCTGAATCACAAAAGAAGGAAAAAACAGGGACGCTTTAAGCTTCAGGGTCTCCAAAGCCCTGAAGCTTAAACCCCCTTTTAACTCTAAAATAAAACAACCACTTTCTAGAGAACTGAAAATGGTACAAATCCTGAAATCCCAGGCTATCCACAAACCAGGAGAAAAACAGTTTAGAACAAAAATGGCAGAGAACCCCTACCAGCTTCCAGCTTCATTTAAGTCACCACAGACTGTTGTCTGTCACCATTACAGACTGCTGACTGTTGTCAGCAGACAGACAAGATCACTGCAGATCAACGCCCAGGGAAAGGGGGCCTGACATCTCTTGCATGGAGCTCTTTATGGAGTGGCTGACGAGCTCAAACACATTTTCACCTGTGGTAGCCAGGTAGAGCTGAAACACGAAGAGAGAGAGAGCTCATGAAGAGAGCCCTACAGGTCAGTGACCATAACTCACAACCACCGTAACATTCCGGTCAGTGAGCAATATATAGCAGTTTTTCATGATCTATGTATTGCACTGCAACACAGAAATACTGGAACTGGATCCCTATCCCCAGGAAAACCTAATTCTGCTTCTGTTTTAAACTCTACAGTTAGACAAATCCCTCTTAGCGTTTTATCAATACATATTATTTTATATATATAATTACCTTTTATATTTTGATGCTGTTTGTAACATGCAAAACTGGATACAAAGAGAAGATGTGCATAAACCGACGAGTCATGTTCAAGAATTGGGTACCTTATATATGAAAACTTGTGCAACTTGTGTTATTAGTCAAATTCTTCATATCTATAGCATGCTACATGTCATTGTTTTACTCAAAATAAAGACTAGTATTAGAATTAGGTTGTGTTTCAGGCAGAAAGCTGTGCTTTGTTGGTGCTTGATGACCCACAACTCTACAAAGAAAAAAGCTTTTAAGAGAGGATCCAGTTATTGGTTCTTTCAATCCTGGGGAGGATATGGAACTGTGTTATTCTGGTTCCATGAGCCTGTAGAAAATGAGTCTGACATTGTAAGCATAGTGTACAAGAAGTTAGAGTGATATAAATTCTGTATACTGCACTTTGTCATTTGCACTGAAGTATGTTTTTGTGTGCTTGGAAACAATGTTTTTTACAGTAGCAAATCTAGTAGATGCTTAACAATTGTTAATAATAATAATAATAATAATAATAATAATAATAACACATGTTGCCTACCAATCTGCGTATTGGTGTATAAATGTGTGTGTTTCTGAATGTGTCAAGCACTTTGAGTAATCAAAATGATTGGAAAAGCGCTATATATGTTTAGTCCATTTACCAATTTACCAATAACAATAATAATTGTTGCTAATAATTGTTGCTCACATTCTGTGTTGTGAAAATTAGTTGTGACCCATAATATTCACATGTACTAATTTCTTAATTAGTACGTGTATAATTTAATATATTTCTTTGATTGAAACATATTCAATCAAAGAATGATGAAAAAAAAAACTCAGATCCAAATGACCATAGCTGATCTGGTCTTCAAGCCCATAGGAGATGCCTAGTCCTTTGCCTTTGGTTATGCCAAACTCTAATTAAGACAGAATCTTGTTCAAACTTTGGAAGTCTGATCTTTATTTAGAAAATGAATAATTAAAAAAAATAAGAATCACTCTTTTCTTAAGCTTCAGTCACATTGTTTTTGATTTTGACATGTGTACTGGCATATCAATAAACACTTCTTTTATAGGTACATGTGTAAAAAATTGGGCATGTTTTGTGAACTATTATGTATGTGAACTGTTTTTATAGTTTACAATCTTACCCTCTTAATATATATTACATGTGTAATGGGACGATGACCACCCAAAATTGCTATGCAATGCTAACTACACACTAACTTCCTGTTTGCCTCAGACACAATCTGGATGCTAAAGGCAGCACTTTGGCTGTCATTGCTGAATTCTGTTTTATTCTTCTTCAGGTAAGTACACAGTGAAAACACACCAAAACTACTCTATGTTTACCTCTTATTGGACCAGTAGATAGCCTGTGTTGCAGTTCCTATGCACCATTCTAATAGTTGTAATGTTCTATTAGCTGAGGTTTAGATTGGCAGGATGCCAACAACCACTGGGGACCTTTTGTAGGGTTAGATCATTAGAAGACTGTGATATCTTACTAACTCAAGGGTTTAGGAGTTTTATTTTGCTTTTGTTCGAACAATATTCGGTGCATATTCCTTGTTGACTCATAAAGAAGCTCAGAGAATGAAGTGAGTCCAGCTGAAGTTAAAGGTAGAGAAACTATTCTTTGTTTATAAAGTGTGGGAATTCACAGGTTAAAGTTGAAACAATTCCATGTTAAATTCCATATATTTTTCTAAGTCTTGTACTGGTAAAATCAGTGTACAGTTTGATGTTTAGCCAGTTAACAGGCAACTAAATGCAGTAAAGTTTTAAAACAGTTGATTTATCCCATCTAATACACTATACCTTGGTTAGCTTCATTGAGTGCAGGATGGTAATGTGAAAAATGAAATGCATAAAGTTTATTATTACTGGTGAAAAAGTAAATAAGGTTTATTAAACAAAAGTAATGTAAAGCATTAATATTGTACACTATAAAAGGCTTGTTGGTTAACAAATAAATGAGATGTAATCTGGATGCTAAAGGCAACGCTGTTTTATTTTACTTGAAATTATGATTATCACTGTTGCAGCAGTCCTGACACTGCTGTCAGGACTGTTTTAGTGAAAATGATATGGTAATATGTATGAAATAGTTAAAAAAACAACCGAAAAAAACATTTCTTTGTTCTTTCTTGTTGGTCCAAAACTAGTAGAAGAAATTCTGTGAATGATAATATTGTAATAGAAATAAATGTCTGTACTATATTCATACTATATTTGTTAAACCAGTTAATGAAAGTGAAGTTATAAATATTGTTAATGCTGAAAAAACATCATTTGATTATGACATTGATATGCTATTGGTAAAAAAAAAAAAAGTAATTGAGTGGTCTTCTAACATTCTTACTTGTATTTATAATTTATCTGTATTAACTGGTCAGTTTTACAATAGTATGAAAATTGCTAAAGATTTATCTCTGGAGATAAAAACCACTTCACAGATTACCATCCTGTTTCTCTTCTAAAAAAAGCTATTCAATAGCAAACTAGACAATTTTATTGAAAAACATCAATTACTTGTGAATCGTCAATATGGCTTCCAAAGTAAATGATCAGCATCCCATGCACTAATTGAATTTATTGCGGATATTACTATCTACACACACAAATAATTTGCTTGTAAAGTCTAATTTACAGTATTTAAATTGCAGGACATTGTGAAATATCAAACTGTACTATTTATGTATAAAATCTTTTAGAATCTGTTACCTAAACAGTTTCAGGAAATGTTTTATGAAAGGGAGGGTGGGTACAACTTAAGGGGAACACTGAATTTCAAAATATGCAGATGTTCATATGTTCTTAGATGTCCATCTAAGAAAAGATTTTGCAACACTGTAACTGGGGTCAAACTATGGACCGAACTGAATATGGAACTAAAACAATGCCCAAGCATCAACCAGTTGCTAAGTAAATACAAAACTATGTTACTCACATTTGTAGATGGAAGAAGGGGATTAGAAATATTAGTTTTATATATATACATACATACTTTTTTAAAGTTGAATATATGCGACATCTGATATTTTATTTTACCTTTACTTAAACCTACAACTTTCACATGATAAAACAGAATAAGATAACACATATTCAAATACCTTCTTTTTTCTTTTCTGATAAAAAAAAATATTTAGCAGAATCAAGAAAATGACTGTAGGTTTCAGGAGAAACAGGGTTAGATCAAACCCTATTTCATGGGAGGACAAGTGGAGGTGGAGATGTTCATCTGGACAACAGACTGGACTCTGATGCTGCAGCAGCAGCATTAGAGTCGGTGAGGCTCTGATGCTACAGCAGCGGCATCTGATAAAGATGGCTGGTTCTGTTCCTGTTCTTTTCTGGGGTCGACTGTGGAACAGAGTGAAATGATGGTGCAAAGAAGGATTCTACATAAAATTTTACAAATTACAGAAAGCATCCTCTTCATGAGACTGTTATACAGCAACAATGTCTTCATTCCAAGGTTTCTGTTTATGCTTTTATGTTTGCCTTTTCATAGATTTTGCCACAAACTCAAAAAAACAGATCCAAAGAAATCAGATTGCTTTTTCTGATTTCTTTTTATCTTTTCAGACCTTTGGACTTCAAAGGATCTGTAAAACAGTTTTTCCCAGCTGATTATTATTTATTGCAATGTATACTTTGAAATCCATCCATGTTGTTATCTGCTTATTTCATCATATGAAGGACTTTCAGAGCTTATGCATTGCTTCTTATTTATAACTCGGCAACCATTTGTAGTTCCTACTGAAATCCCCAAATTATGTTAACAAAACATTTAGAGTAATTGGGGCATCTATGAGGGTCCATCAAGCAACTGACTAGTGCTCACAAGACAGAAGTCACCTCAACAAGAAATATTGTGATGTTTTAATGTTGTGAGATCTTGTTACATATGTGAATATTTAATCTTATTGTAATTAAAAAGTTTATTGATAGTTTTATTCTCTTTATCAAAACATTTGTGAAAACTCCCAAAACTTCTTCAAAAATCAGCCACTGTGAAAATGTTTGAATGCCAAAGAAATGAAAAGTGAGTGTGGCCAAATTGCTCCTCAGTGCTAGA
This sequence comes from Poecilia latipinna, assembly GCF_001443285.1. Lineage (NCBI taxonomy): Eukaryota > Metazoa > Chordata > Actinopteri > Cyprinodontiformes > Poeciliidae > Poecilia > Poecilia latipinna. The sequence goes on from NW_015114822.1 coordinate 99,232, forward strand.
CACAGCCAGGCCAGAAGTCTGACATTTGGTACAAATTCAAAGTCTCTTTGTGAGATAATAAAGGTTATTTCTATTTTATGTTATTTAAAGTGTTTTGGAAATTTTTGAAAAAAAATTTGGTATCCAAAATTAGGCTTTCAATTCTGACATTGTAGCCTTAAAATATGTGTCATTAAAACTGATCAAAAACAATGAGTTTTCTTGTTTTCTACAGGGAGTGGTCAGACATCAAACTTGCCTTTTCACCATAAAAGTATGCTTTTATGGTGAAAAGGCAAGTTTGACCATAAAAGTTTACTTTTATGGTGAAAAGGCAAGTTTGATGTCATAACCTTCACATAGAATTTCACTGTTATGGGGTGCTGTGGTGGCACAGGGACAATGTGCAGTCCATGCATGGAGGCCCTAGTTGTTGACATATCTGTCACAGGTTAAAGTCCCGGCCTGATGACCTTTGCTGAATGTCTTCCCTTTCTCTTGCAACTCACTTTCCTGTCTGACAACTGTTAAACAAAGGCTACTAGAGCAAACAAATCTTAAAAAGAATTTGCAGTTACACCAAAATTGGTGAGCTTGATCCATTTCAGTTGCCCAGTGACATTATATGGTAATTTCCTGCCCTCACCAAAGCCCAGCTCCCTGGCAACAAGTAGTTATATTTTCACTTAAAAAGGATCCCTTTCTTACCCTCTCAACCTAATCCACATCAAATTGAATCAGATGAGTAACAAAAAGTTGGTCTCATGGAGGACTTTACCATGGCAGTGAGGTGCAGTCTGACATTTGGTTATGTTTATGTTTAGCCCAAATTTCCACAAATCATTTCATTTGCACCAAACTGAAGATATTAATCTAGGAAAAAAATCTGGTGGGTGTGGCAAAATACCTTCACAGCAGCCCTCAGAGGCATTAAAACAATCAGGCTCAAGTTTTCATCAAGGATAATGAAATTTGGTACATATTTGGTGGGTTTAAATCCAAATACCTGCAAAGAGTCTCTTGAAGCCATGATCCAAACCCACACAGTAAGCTGGCCATTTTGATCCTCTAACACAGTTTACGTTTGACTGAACTCATCCTACAGATTTCCATTAAAGACTTAAAAATTACTCAAATGCTAATAATCAAAAGCTAGAAAAAACGTTTCAGTAAAAAGTTTTTACTATGCTAAAAATTGTCGCCAAATCACATAAAACTGGTTATGAATGAACTTTGTCAACCCACAAACAGACACTGTTCGTGATATAAGTGAAACTGCATGTAGTAGCAGATAACTACAAATGTCATATTCCAAATCCTACAAGAAATCTTCACTAATCTTTCGCCACCAAAAAGGAAGAGACTAAAACTTCTATTAGAAGATTTCAGCCATTTTCAAGTCTTCACATCAAGCAAGAACTGAAAACAAGTGAATAATTAAAAGTTTTAATTATTATTATTAGGCCCAAGCAGCTAAGTGCAACAAATATGTATTGCAATATAGTGTTTATTTTTATCATGCTTCCATCAAATTCATTGGCTTTTTGAGTCCTAAACATATATGAAAACTCACCAAACTTGGCGGACGCATAAGGCCTGGGTGAAATGTATGTATTTTAAGGTCGTCACAAAAGTCAGTTAAAGGAGAGCGTTCCACGGCCCATTGGACTCTCAATGAGTAGGCGGGTTTAAATCCAAATGCCTAATATGGAACCATACCAGAGCTATGGCAAACATGACACACCAATATGTCTTGTACTTATAGTGGTGTTTTTCTGTCAATCAATCAACTGACTGTGCTGTGTGACACCATAATTGTACCATATAATTTTCTTATCAACCTCATGGGAAGAGGGCCCATGAACAGTACTGTATTGGTCGGTTGTATGGGCTACTTTTACAATGGAAACAGACAAAACAGGATACCGAACCCCACTGATCCCCAGCTGAAACAAAACAAAACAGTGACAGCTGGTCTCTTACCAAATATCTGGGTTTTGTGCAATTAATGAATCTAGTAACACTTTGTCTGACACAGTCAATAAGAATGTGGTCAAGATTCATGCGCAGACTGCAATAATATTACTAGTGAAATAGACACATTTGTAGCCTAAGGATACCTTCTGGTGAAGTGACAAACGCATATTAAAGGAGTTCAACAGGAGTAAAGTAGGGCCAGTGGAATGAAGAGAAAATTACTTATAATTGTTTTGTTGCATTGCTACAAGTTTGCAACAAAACAAGCTTGTAGCATTTTTGTGGGAATATGTTAAAAATATTCTTTATTTGTGCATTGATGTGTTGTTGATGTCTATAGTCACTTACCAGAATTGCATGTGTTATTTGGATTTTTGTTGTTTCTATTTCCTCCTTAAGATATTACCAAACTGATAAGAGATTTCCTGTGAACCCTGACTGCCAAAGGCAGACATGTTTAAGACAGGAGCCAAGATATCATGATTTAATTCTTTTCAGATTTTGTTGAGTGATTTTTTTTCTCCATATTTGGTTCTGATGGTTTCACCTAGCAAGAATTGAAGTAGTTACAACCTGAAAAGAAGCCACCTTGGATAAATATCCTGATTATGCTACATCTCCTAAAAGATGTAGCACAATCATTATTTAGGCCTCATCATGCTAGAGACCTAAAGCATGAAGATATTTGTTTAAAGTCTTCATTTTGTTATCTGGTGGGTTATTACGTGAAGATCTCAGTAAAAGAATCCGAGAGTTTTTGTTTACCCACATTTAAACCTGGGTTGTAATGATTAACCAGCAGACACTATAGCACTGGCTCCTGCCCTAATTTAATGTGAAATATTTCTGCATGGCCCTGTCTACAGCATCAAGCTCTCACTAGTGCTCTGTCGAGTTTTTTTATTTTATTTTTAAGAACAGTCATCAAAGCACCGATTCAGCCTCTGCAGCAGTCCCACACTGACGGCCTGCAGACAGTGAAATAAAATAAACTTGAGCCGCCGAGCGCAGACATCCTAATGATCGTCGCATTGAGGCGCTGAGCTTGCAAACGCTGCACGTTGGGAGTACTGCATGAATAGCCGCTGCCCGGAGCCAGAATCTTGATGAGGATGATGTCAGTGTTCGAAGATGGGAAAACAGCTAGTAATGAACCGCCTGATTCTTCACCGCATGCTCAGAGCGCAAAGCTCGACACTCACTGCACGCTGCAAATGAATTCAGACGAATATTGTTGCAGATTTAAGCCTGCCCAGTTCACACCGTGTAATGACAGATAAATCACTGCACCAAGAATAAGTAATGCCGCAGTTGCAGAAGATAGAAAGCTTCACGTGATCAGTCACCGCACACATGAGTGAGCTTACAGCCCAAATATATAAATAAATGAAGCTTCACGTCTTACCGCATTAATCCCAGCTCCTGCTTGTCCATATTTTGTCAGGCCAGAGCGCTGGTGTTCTCCCAATGACGACATCTGATATGTGCACACGGTGAAACTGCAATGTGCACCTTATTAGTCAGACAGGCTCCAGGGGAGAATTCTTCCTTTCGTCCTGATCTTACATCGCCAGTGAAGCTCTGCGCAACACAGCTGCGCAGACCCGTCGCAGCGTCCGCGTCGATGTGGCCGCAACCACAACCCTATCCTCCCCCCTTCCCTTCTTCCATTCCGACTCCATGATAGCAGGCGCTCAGGACAGGGAGATCAGTTTTGTGTAATAATTTTTGAAGGATGTTGACTGGCGATGATTTTAAACATCATTAAAATATTTCTATCTGAATCTTTCCATTCAGATAGAAATATTTGTTTCTGTCGAACATTGGCAGCAGGGGAGTTTCTTTGGGGGGTTTCAGTCCCAGTTTCATGCAGGTCTGAAGACATGTATGGTGGTGCATGTCTTCACCGTAATAAATTTTCATTTTTGTGGAATTTTAAAGGTTAATGCAAAAATACTTGTGCAAATAAGAAGTTGGGTTCAGAGGCTTTTTCTAGACCAAATTTACCACAGGAATCAGGGTGGTCGGTGCTTTTTCATGGAGGCAATTAAAAAAAGAATGAAACAAAAACAGGACAATATTTCATCATTTAATATGTAAGTGAGCCAAAAAGCCACTTGTGTCAGCTGCAGGTCTGTGTCTGGTCATTTTGTTAGAATGTTTTCCTTCATTCTTATAACTTGATTGTCATGTTATCCAAACTAGCAACGCACATTAATAAAATAATATTGATCATAGAGAACTGTATTTATAAAACAGCATTTTTCCTAAGACCTGATAAACTTTTTAATATAGAAAAAATAAACTGTTACTCTATGTTTTGTTTTTTAAATTGTCATTCATATTATATCAGCTAATAATTGTATGTGATAAAAACATTTAATCCAAACTCAACATCCTAAGCAAATAACTATGGTTTACCATAATAGTCGACCAAAAACACAATAAGAAACTGAAGCAATCATAGCAAAATATTCTGTACTGTACTGTGTTAGCCTGATTGAGGGATGAAGAGATGTCTGGTTCTTTATTCTTATGAATTACTTGTTACATTTTTTGTCTCTAAAGTTACAGCCATTTAAAATCAGAGATGGTTTTTATTGAGTAACAGTTGAATATGTAATCATGCATATAATTTGCAATTCACAAGAATTGCTTTTAAGACTATTAAATTGAATATTACATTTAATGTGTATTTTTACTTATGTATATATATATATTTTGACAAATCATATTGCAATAAAAAGTTACCATCTTGGAAACGTGGCAGTGTTCACAGAGCAAGCTGAATTTGTTGTTAAAAAATGTAAAGCATTGAAATAATTTTTATTTTACTCTACCGAACATGTGAGGATACATCGAATTTTCAAGTCATATAAAACCATGATGACTTTGGAAAGCAAAAAACACTTATTTAAAGTACATTTAAAATAAACCTGCAGTTGTTATAATTGTACTTTTTAGCAGTACAAATGCCTAAAACATCGACATCGACATCCAAATGGCAGACCCGCCATTTGGATGTCGAAGTTGCGACACATTCGAGTACACACTTCATGGAGGGGCGTAGGATGCCGTGTTGAAAATAGACCCTTTTCACATGATGTCAGACAACATCCGTTTTGACTCGATCCAGTGTATCTTTAGTTCCGGTGTGTGTAGTTAACCAGCTATCTAACACTTAAATGCTGTTATTATTAACCTTACCTTTTATTATATCCTTAAGATAATGAGTATCCGTGAATTTTTCAGTCTGGTTTCCCGTAATATCAATACAATATATGTATTGATATTACGGGAAACCAGACTGA
>NW_015114823.1:0-46752 GCF_001443285.1 Poecilia latipinna
TTAACATCATGTGCTATCTGGGTTTATATGATGAGATGCTGATCCTGAATTCATTTACTATGTTTGGCAATTAAACATTTCCGTTGCACTTCACATTTGATTAGTAATAATTTTATGCTAATTAAAAAGTAAATTTTTGATCATTCTTGAATTACAATCAGGGTCCGCACAAAATCTTTCCAGGTGCCACAAATGGCCCTCAGGCCACACTTTGAAAACTCTAACTCTAAAACTTTCAGCACCACTTGAGAAAATCCAAAATAAACTTTTGCAACCAATTACTGATATGAAAATATTAGAATTTGTAAATGATATACTTGAGTCACTTTTTAAATAAAAATGTCAAACGCAATCTTCAAATAAATAATTTCCGTGATGGGTGTATGTAAACTTCTGACCGGATGTGTTTGTGTTAATATTAACAGTTTACATTTGTTGTATGACTTGTACAAATGTTTCTTGTTTAATACTGTATTCCCCCTCCCTAAAAAAAAAAAGTTAACTGAGTCAAGTTAACATTTAACACCGGAAGTGCTCTAATGCAGCTAAAAAATAAAAGCACTTCGTCGCTCCCACACAGCCGTCGTTCTGAAACGAGTTTTATTCAGAAGTTCCAAACCGGAAGTGATGTTGGTAGCTTAAGCTAGCTTGCAGCGCGGGTTTCAGGCGGAGCTCAGAGCCATAAAACATTAGCCGAACTTCTTCCCCAGCTCCACTCGCTCACCTATTTGAACTGAAACACACTTTCCGAGAAAGCGCCCTTCACGGAGGACCAACATATGGGAATATTTCGAGGCTCAATTGCATTTTTAAAACTTCCCACGTCGCATTTTTCCCTCCTTTCATTGGAAGCGCTCCCTGGAGAACAGGAGTTTTTTTTTTAAATAGTTTATTAAACTGCGCTACTTTTATTTATTCCATTCGTCCAAGTGGGTTTCTCTCTTTGCATGCATGCGATGTCACGGATTACTAAAAGGAGAAAGAAATGTTTGAGTTTGTATCCAGTGTTTCCAAGTTAAAGTGATTTTTGAGGGGGTTTTTTTTAAAGAAACCAGTTGAGCAACTGGCGACAGGACTCTATAATCAATGTGGTGTCAGCTGGAAGGACGCGGGGTCCGGATCTCACCTAAACGGTACGCATATAAATCATCTTTATTATTACCATTATTATTTACTTGAATAAATGTTTTAAACTAATGCAAACTGCTGGAAAAATAAACACATTTAGCTCCATAAACTTTAATAATCTATTTTCTTCGTGTTCAGACATGCGGATACATGCACGCTTTGTGGCTTTATTCTTCTGGCGTGTTTCTGTTGCGCTATTTCTCCCATTTCATTTCTGCATTTATCTTGACCGTCTTGCGCCTTTTGGGCTGCTGCGCATTTTGTTTTCTTTGGCAGTCACTCAGGTGAGGTGAAAGCTACTGAGTCACGGTCCCAACCCGCAGGTAGATCACACACACCTCGCCGAGTTGATGTCTAAACTCCGGCTTGTCAGCAAGATAATGGGCCGAGCTGGCGCTGTGGGTGGCATTCCGCTTTTTAGCGAAAAAATGCAAGCGCGAACAGCGCAAGGAGAGAGTTTTTCCTCTTTTAGGTGGGGGTCTCTGCATGGATGAATGATCACAAAACTTGAATTAATTGGGTGTTTGCACTGCGAGACGCCAAACATTAACCTGGATGGAGTTTTTTCCATGTCACTAAATTAAAAACATGCAGAAGTGCATACGTCTGATTTTTAGGGGATTTCTAAACAAAAATGTGCAAAAATAGAATATAAAAAAAAACCTGGTAAGTGAGACCAAAACCATGTGGAATGTGTTTAAAATGCAAAAGTTGATCCAAATATTATAAAATCTTTTGGATGTAACCTAAACACATTTAGAAAATAATCTTTTGATTAATTTTCTGCCTTTGTAGTGATTAGAAAAATCTCTGTTTTGGTGGAAAGTTTCTGTTCTTTAACTAAAAGTCATCCATTTTCCCAAGATTTAAAAACTGGAACTTTTTCAGGATTAAAAACTAATCATCTCCTCAATCAAATCAATTAGCTTTTAGTGTAAAAGTCTTAAATTTAAAAACTTGTTCATCTCTTCTGGTGAACAAGGAAACATCTAAAAGCAAATAAAAAGCTTAATAAAGAGGCTGTAACGACTTTATTACAGATTTTTAATCCATAAAAGAGAAATTAAGATTATTTGCAAGAGAGAATCCAGAAAAATGAATTGCTGGATGTTATTTGTTTATGCATGAAAGCATTTGCTTTTCACCTTTATGGGGTTAAAGGAAAGTAAAAGAAAATCCATGCTGCTGGTGATGCATTTATGGCTCAAAAGAGGTGGGATTTCTTAGCTTTGATGCATTTATTGAGTAGGAGAAAACATTTTTGCATCCAGTTTTTAGAGGGAACTGCTTCAGTTTCTTGCAGCTCCTTGAGTTGCACAACTTCAAAGAGTTCAGATTAGCGCAGGACGGGGCACAGCCGCAACTCTAAGCACGCAGAGCGCATCATGGGGCCGTCAGGCTAACGTTAGCCGCGCAGGAGGAGGGCGACTAGTAACGAGCAGCAGCCTCCGCCAGGCGTGGAGCTGCTTTATGGCGTCTGCTCGCCACTTCTCACCACCATTTCCATGAAAATGTTCATATCAGCTCCACGTTTTCCATGTTTCTCCATGAAGTTCGATGTGTTTTGTAACTCTGGAGGAGCTGCAGAGATTCACAGCAACCTGGCAGCATCATGCTGTGGGGAACGCTCGACACAGATAAGGCGAACCTGAAAGTACCTCGAGTTTCACCCTGAAACATACAGAGTGGGTTAAATCGAACCATGATCATGCATTAGAATGGTCTAGTCAAAACCCAGCTCAGAATCTGTGGCAACACCAGAAAACTCAGGTTTATGAATAATCTCCATTCATTCTGACTGAGCTGCAACTACTGGGCGTCTCTGGAAAATAAACACTTCACATTTTTATGAGTGCTCAACTTTAAAGCCTTCTACACTGCAAAAACACAAAGTCTTACCAAGTATTTAAATCTAGTTTCTAGTGCAAGAAAGAAATAAGACAAAACTGACTTACTAGTAACTTTAAATCAATATGAAAGAATTAAAACAAGATCCTATATCCTGGTGAAAAGTTACTTCTTTGTTTGTTTTTACTTTTTTAAGTGCATTAAGTTATTTGGACAAGAAACTAGACCAAAAATACTTTTACAGTGAATATAAATAAACCACATAAAATCCTGTTAAAATCTGTTAAGATTTGTGAATAATTTTGGAATGAAACATCCTGCTAGAAGTTTTTTTTGTTTCACTTTTATTTGTTATCTTTTGTAACAAGGAAACTGTTATTCAAATTAATCAAAATGTTAACATTTTAATCTAAATTTGTCTGAATACAAACGAATACTTCAAATTTTGTTCAATACTGAAAAACATCTGGTAAATTTGTCGACATTTTGTTGGATTACACTTATACAAGTAATCAAATTAAGTTTAACCAAGTACATTTATGAAGTTATAACGTTAAAGTTTGACAAAAAATGTTGATTAAATTTGAAGAAATAGCTTGATTTTGTGAAGTTGTAGCTCCATTCTCATTTTCCAGTGTATGTAAGGAGGGAGAAAGTTGATATTTTGGGACATTTTTATCGTATTTACTCACACAAAAGGCAATTAAAGAGTTAAAAGAAACAAGAATGTTCAAAGTTCTTCTGTTTCTGAAGATTTCAATGCAAGACGTCCAATTAATCTGCAGTCATCGTCTGGCTAATGCAAACAATAAGATCACTGAAATGAATGGAGACCTTCTGGTGAAGGTCATAGTTTGGTCTGTTTATGCCTTTCATGTTTGGTTCAGGGTTTTTTTTCCTCTTCTCTTCATTTAAAAGAAAATCAAACCTGGAGATCAGGCGGGAGAGGAGGGCTGAACTTTCTGGCCGGGTCTGAGGCAGCCGGGGTGGAAGAGCGTTGTGGTCGTCGGTTAGCGCCGCGGCTAAATGATGCGCATCATTGTAGCAAATGGAGCGCGGCGATGAAGTGCCGCCACTTTTTTTTTTACAAAAACAACACTTACATGGGGAAAAGCCTGCCTGTCTGCTTTCAACAGTCTGAGAAAAGCTGGAGAGGTTTCTCAGGTCTGGATAAGCTGCGATTCTTCTAGAGTTTACTCACAATTCTGTTATTTAAAACATTAACAATATTAATTTGTGTCAAGTAAACAGCAATTAAAGCTCAAATATCAACATCCATCTTTAATTTGCCACATTAAACCTGAGTTTTTAAATCAAAATTTGCTGATAAACACAAAATCAAAGTAAGAAATTTTACTGTCTTTTCATGGTTTAAAACTGGATATTTGACAGGAAATTTACTTTTATTTATAGAAAATCAACCTGTTCTTTAAAGAATCATCATCCAGTCCTGATTTGAGCCAATTTCAGCAGTTTTACAAAACTATGTTAAAACTGACTTAGAAGTAACTTTTCAGCAAGATATAAAAGCTTGTTTAAATAATTAATATTGATAGTTCCACCAGCAGATCATTTCATTTATAACATGGGGAAAAATGTCTTGTTGTAATTGAATTTATTTCCAAGTAGAACTAGTGATTTTTTAAAATCAATTTTAAGAATTATTGATTTTAAATCAGCTCTTTCTATCTTGTTAAAAATTACTTCTAAGTTTTGTCTTAATTCAAATGTACTAAGATATTTGCACTACAAATTAAATCTAAATTTGAGTAATGTTTGAGTTTTTGCAATGTGATTCATGGTTTCTTTAACATACAACTAAAAAAATTATAATTTTAGTGCCTGAATTTTCAGAATAGTTATTAAGGAACATAGTAGTGGCAGAATAATGCTGTGGGAATGCGTTCCTAGGTAGAAGTTGATGGATATCAGTAATAGGATTCAAAACATTAAAGACCGAGATGAAGGTTCACTAACACATATTTATGTGTTAGAGCGGCCTAGTCAAAGTCCAGACCGAAATTTAATTAGTTTAATTTAATTTAAATTGACGTTGGCATTCGTTTTCCATCTGAATTAATTTGTAACTGTTTGACATTATTTCACTGTCTGGTGGAGAGAAAGTACTGACCCGGTTCAGTAGAACAGAAATGATAACAGCCATTAAAAAAACAAACAAACAAACAAAAAACATCTTAGAGCTCAATTTTTACAAAGCTAACGTCACAAACATCACGATTCTTGATATACATGTAGAATAAAACAGTCAGTACAGGACCCAAAACACGGCTCTGTACCTGTTCATAAGGTCCAGGGCCGGCCAAAGGCTTTTGGGGGCCTTCAACAGATTTCCATTTGGGGCCTCCCATACCAACATGTCAACACGAGATACTAGGTTACTCTATGTTTCTAACATACTTACTAGCATTAGCATAATTTGTATTGAGCTTGCATCACACCAGCATCATTGTGGCTGGTAAATATATTACCAGATTCTATCAACTGACGATTATTTAGATAATTGATTTTTCTGATGAGTAATTGGATAAAAACGTTTAGCACATTCTGCAGATTTTTCATTTACTAACTTTAACCATATTTTATTTTTATACAATATTAAAAAATACAAATAAATAATTATTTTTTAAATAAATGTTTCATCACCTGAAATGCAGTAACAGCATTTCTTTAGATAAAACTATGCCATTTGAAGACTTCTGGGTGGAACATATTTGCATGAAGTGTTTTTTTTTTATCTTGAACTTGATATTTTTGTACAGTTTTGGTTTAATAATTGCTCTAAATATATTGTTCTTTCAGCAATTATCTTTTTTGCTTTCTAGAGCCTCATTAACAATTAACTAATTAGTTGACAATTATTTCAATAATCCAATTTATCTCAATTAATCTGATTATTCGTGCTAGCTTGATGCCATTGAGGGCCCCCTAGTGGTGTGGAGGCCTTAAGGAGCCGCTTAACTTGCATATATCTTGGGCTGGCTCTGTTGGTGGATCATTTCAATAACAAAAACCCAATTAGTTAATTTTCTATAATCAAAACCTGCAATGTTGAGTAATTAATAGTCAGAAAATGCTGGAATCCTGGCTTTGCGCCACCCAACTTACACGCTTCTCCATCATTTAGAGATCTGTCAACAGTTGTTGCTTATATTCAAATTTTCCCTTTGTTACAAGTGAAATTTGGCAGACTGGATGGATCAGTTGCTGGTTTGATGTGATTTATCGTCGGCATCAGAAGGCACGCAGAGTGCCCGAGGTTACTGGATGGTAATGAGAACCCGGTCCCGTCCTCTGCTGCTACATGCATCATGTCCGGGGCGCAGCTGACGATACATCCACTCAGTCATCGCAGAAACTCCCTCACTTTTCATCTCACGTCCACCTGCGTTTAGCGCCGGCTCCCCGCAGCCCGAGGAAACTACGATCGGCGCTCCAGTTATGCGTCACTGACATTCCCTTCATTCCGACAGTTTCAGCTCTTTCTACTGGCAAACAACAAAATCGACGCTGCGTAGGCCGATGCACTGCAAAAACAGAAAACAGTGGCTCCATCTAGATTCTAGTGTAAACATGGTACACTTTAAATAAAAGAAAACTAACTTACAAGTAACTTCAGCAAGAAACAGGAGCCTGTTTTCAGTAAAACATTCATTTAAACCATACCAGTTCTTCTGGCAGATTATTTCACTTATAATAAGGCATTTTTCCAAGTTAAAAAGAGAAATAATTTACCAATAAAACTAGAACTTTATCAGTATTAAGTAATTATTGACTTAAAACAAACTCATATATCTTGCTAAGAAAACGTTACTCAAGTCATTTTTGTCTTAAAGATTTCAAGCATTTTTGATCAACTTGTTCCTGGTCTTAATTTGCTACACGGCAAAACACAAAAAAAATTACCAAGTATTTTTGGTCTAGTTTCTAGTACAAAAGTCTTGTCGTACATGAAATAATTATTGACTTAAAGCAAGCTCATATCACTTGTTAAAAGCAGTTACTTTTAAATTAGTACACTTAGAAAACAAAACTAAGTTACTTGATTCTGGTTTCATGCATTTTTTGACCAACTTGTTCCTGGACTTTATTTACTACACTGTAAAAATACAAATCTTTAGCAGGTATTTTTGGTCTAGTTTCCATTACAAATGTCTTACACTTGAAATAAGAAAACTGGCTTATGTAGCTTTTTAGCCAAATATAGGAGTTTGTTTTAAGTCAAGATTCCTTAATGTTGATTTAAAAGTTCTAGTTCCACTGCCAGATTATTTCAGTTGTAGGAAAATGTCTTAAGTTAATCTGCCAATTTTAATCAATATTAGGGAAATATTGGCTTAAAACAAGTTATTTTGATGAAAACCTACTTATAAGTTAGTTTTATCTTTCTTATTTCAAGTTTACTAGAAAGAAAACCAAAAATACTTTAAGGATTTGTGTTTTTGCAGTGCAGCAGTAGCACAAATGAATCAATTCTGTTTTATCTGATTTTATTGACTGCTTAATTTGACTACACTGCAAAAAATGTATCTTGCAAAGTCTAGTTTCTAGTGCAAATATCTTAGTACACTTGAAATTAGACAAAACTAACTTACAAGTAACTTTTCAACAAGATATAGTAGCTTGTTTTAAGTTAACAATCCCTCAATATTAATTAAAAATATTATTTCACTTATACAGTGGAACTAGTTCTTTATCAATATTAAGTAATTACTGACCTTAAGTATTACTTGACCTCCTATATTGCTAAAAAGTTACCTGTATGTTAGTTTTGTCTTATTTCACGTGTACTAAATTAAAGACACTTGGTTTGATTTCGTGTTTTTGCAGTGTGTGTGCCGCCTGAATGAAAGCCCGCTCTGGCTGCCACAAAGACGGGGGTGACTGGAATATTTGTCGTGTTAGTCAGAGGGCAACCTCGTGTTGAAATGCGGATGAATCATGCCTTCCCTCTTCGCTGCGCTTCATTTCATGCACACAGACTCACGGACGGCTGAAAGCGTCCGTCTCCGTCCCGGGAAATGTTTACATTTTTGATGGCTGTGTAACCGTTATCACTGCTCCTGGGAGCGCGCTGGGAGTCGGTATTGGCTCCGATTGTAATAACAGTTACAGCTGAAATGATGCAGGTTATGGCATGCAGGATATTTACTGTTGCCATCTCTCAATAATGGAAGCTCATTCAGCCTAATGAATCAGTCGCTTGCCATTCCAGAGAAGAACAGAATCGCCCTGCGGCTGAGTTCAGCGATGACACCTGAGGTTTAGGCGTCATGTGATCTGGTGTTTGAGGTACAACTAAAATCCTCCTGTCGAGTTTTACAAGAGCTACTGGCAAAAAGAAGCAGCATGTTTTGGATTTTACGTAATTAAACCTCCGTCTGTTTTACCTGGAAGTTCAGCTTCCAGGAAAAACGATGTCAAAACGCAGAAATAACGACATTCTGTGTTTTCATGTTCACTGGAAAAACTCAAAACTTTACCAAGTATTTTTATACTTAAAATATCTTCATACACTTAAAAAATGATAGAAACCAGCTTATAAGTAACTTTTCAGCAAGATATAGCTTTTTTAAGTGAGTAGTTCCTTAATATTCATGAAAAAGTTCTTGCTAAGTGAAATAATCTGCCATTGGAACAAGTACTTTTTTAATTTTAATCAATATTAAGCGATTATTGACTTAAAACAAGCTTCTATTTATTGCTGGGACAAAATTTCTCTTCAGCACAATCCCCCCCCCCCCCACACACACACACAAATATTTTGTATTTTTGGTCTAATTTCTAGTGCAAATATCTTAATCCACTTGAAATAAGACAAAACTAACTTACAAGTAACTATTCAGCAATATATGAGTAAATAATTGCCTGATATTGATTAAAACAAAAAGCACTGGTTCCACTGGCAGATTATTTCACTTACAGCCAGTATTTTTTCATCAATATTAAATAATTATTAACTTAAATTCCTATTTTTAACTGGAAAGCTACCTATAAGTTAGTGTTGCCCTTTTTTAAGTGTACAAAGATATTTGCACTAGAAACTTTACCAAAAGTACTTAAAATCTGCATTTTTTGCAGTGTTGCTGTTAAGGAATTTATTCCCAGTCTTTAGAGTGTTGCTTTAAGTCAAAGGGAGTCCAAAGTTGGTCTGGGGGCCATTCTGTGGCCCTTGAAATGATCCTGTGCGGCCCCCAACCACAAGACACAAATATGACCAATAAAACAGGAAAAAAAGGAAATCTGTAAGAAAAATTCTTAAGAAAACACTCTACTGTGTTTGTTTTTAATATTTTTGTAATACAGTTTAAAAAACAACTTATTTTTGTATTTTTAATTTAAAAAAATAATTCAATTCAGGGCAACTGACAAGAGGAAATAAAGGTCAAGTCATGTCATCCAAGCATCTTCAAAGAGGAGAGATCTCCAGTAGCAGTCAGTTCTGCAACCATTCTGAAGAGATCTCTGACTGAAGACAGTCTCATTACAGTCATGAATGGCAGTTCAACATCAGGCAGCAGAGATTATATTTCATCACAAAATGTCCTGGACGACACAATCAGTTGTTGGGAAGCTCTGCTAATCCACCTCATTTGCTTTTGCTGCGCCTCGTTAAATCTCTGTCAGGTTAGAAAGATGAAGTCTGGGATACGATCCTGACCCTTTGTGATGGATGGATGGAATGGTTTGAATTGCTTTTTCCAAGCAATTCAAACCAAACTATGACCTCCAGGGTTTGGGGTCATAGTTCAAGTATTAATTGAGCTTTTAAGGTGCTAATCAGATCCTTCTGAACAAAACAAACAAAGACACCTTGTTGCCATAGTTACGCATCATAACAGTTATCCTAAAGTAAAAAAGTAGAAGTAAAAATCCTTTCAGCTGCACAGCATCAAAAAATCAGAAGGAATAATTGTACAAAAAAAAAATCAAAGCTTAGATTGTAGAGAGAAAAGTTTCCTTTCTTTCTTTCTGGTGTCTTTCCATCCTCATAAAGCATAAAAGAATATTTACTTACCTTCTTAAGTTTTGTTTGTGTTGTGAAAGGTGCTTTTGTTCACCTAAAAGTATATTTCACATAAATCCTGGTAAAAAGCTAACAATTTTTTTAAAGAAATTCACATTTTGCACGTTTTTGTACTTCCATTTTGGTCTCTGCTGCTTCTGCTTTGTGGTGAACCGTTTCAAAAAACTTCAGAATGTAACGTTGCAAAGTATCAGTAACAGCCCGTTACCTAGCCACAGCAGCGGAACTCTGCCCGTCACCTAGCAACCCAAACTGAGCTCCAGCACATTTGGTCAGCCAGTTTCATCTCTGTAGGCGCTGCATAATGGCTGCTGGAAAAGAGAAATGTTTTATTGTTGACTTACCATCCAGAAACCACTTACTGGATTCTTGTTGGTTGTGCAGGAGGCTCCACTTCTGCTTCTCAGAGTTGTATAGTTTCTCATTTGTTTGCACCCATTTTTACATGCGAGTGTAAACATTGAGCCAACAGCAAATTATTTGGATGTAAAATAACAAGAGGCCCTAAAACTGCTCATTTTGAACCGAGCTGATTAAATGTAATGAAGATGCTTTCTATAGGCTGTAGATCTATCCTAATCTGTTCAAGGAACTACAATAGGTCTCCTTTAAACAGGAAACTTTAGATTTTCAGGGGAAAAAGTAAAAACTCTGAATTAGCAAAACTAATTTATTCTCTCTGGATCTCTTCCGTTGATTTAACGAGTCTGAGTTGAGCACATACCAGATTGTCAGCGTCTCCGTTTGAAGGTCAGTTCCTCATTCTGCAGAACATTCCCCTCCTGGGCTCCACATGAAGAAAAGTGCGATCTCTCTGTTCTCGGTCCTGTTTTTCCACAAGTTCTGCCAAGATTTTAAAGCCATACGTCAGCAGCTGAAGCTCTACAGTCATAAAGCTGAGAGCCGCCAATAAAAACACTCGTTTTACACCCTAATTGGGGCTCTTTGTTTCACTGTCAAAGCTGCCAGAGCCAGCCCAAAGTATATGCGAGTTAAATGGCTGCCTAAGGCCCCCACACCACTAGGGGGCCCCAAAGAGCACCAAGCTAGCATGATACAAATATTTATATTCAAAACAACATTGAATAATACAAACTAAATGATATTACACATGGAAAAACGATTTCTATATTATTTTTATAGTTGTCAACCTTTGGCTACCTAGCAACTCACTCACTCTTTTGTTGCCTAGCAACAACTTGTTCACTAAATTGTAAAGCAGCAGTTTCAGGTTTCGCCACCATTCCTCATTGTTCTTAAATAAATAAATTAATTAAAAAAACAACAGAGTGAAAACTGAGGATAAAACAAGAAAGATCTCGCCACCAGTTTTTACAGTATTTCAGACATTTAAAACCAAAAACAAATCAATAATTATCGGTAGATTGATATGAAATGCTTATGTCAGGACACGTTTTTCAGCCATATCATCCAGCCCTACTTTAAAATACTTAAAATAATGTGGCACACTTAAATACCATTCAGCGTTTCAAAATTATTTACTTTTTTTAGTTTGCTACTCCTGTAAGGTTAAATCATCAGTCATCACAAAATTGGTATAATGTAAGCTAAATACAAATAATGATGACAGTAGCCTGGGAACGACAAAGCATCTGGTGTTGACATGTTGGTGTGGGGGGCCCAAATGAAATCTGCTTAGGGCCCCAAAAAGGCTTTGGTCATCCCTGTCCACAAATTCTTAAAGTTATAATAATACATTAAATGTTTGTAGCACTTTTTCAGAAGCAAAGACACTGATATTGTCTTAGGTGAAGTTTGTGACATTTAGTTTGCAAAAATTAAGTTCTAAGATGTTATATCTAATTATTTTATCTATTATGAAGGGGAGGGAGTCTGAAAGCTGAATTAACGCGTCTCTCCTCTCCTTGCCAGCTGATACGTCCTGGGAGTGATGCACTGGCTTCCCCTGGTTGCCATGGTGATCGCCTCGGCCCTGCCCTTCCCTCACAACCCCGCAACCGCGCAGCCCAGCGAGGATCATAAGCAGACCTCCACGTCCGAAGTGGAGAACCAGATAACCTACAAACCGTTCAGCAGTCCGGACGTTACAGCAGAAGAAGAAGAAGAAGAAGAACCGCTCAGGACCGAGGAAATTTCCCAGGAAAACTCGCTACCAAAGGACTACAAAGCTAGCAGGAAAGATGGCGACTCGGACTCGATGCCGCGCCATTTTAGGACAGGCGCAGCCGAGGACAGCCCCGCCGTAGATGTCGGTTTGGGTCTGGAAATAGACGAAATGTTTCTGGACGCACATCCCCGCGTCCTGTTCTCGCCCTCGCCGTCGCCACCGGAGCATCCGCCGCTTCTACTGATGTTGGAGAACGGGCTAATGGAGGACGACAGCGACGGAGACGTAGAGGGTCACGGTGATCGCGCCGCCGACCGGACCACGCCGACTCCGACATGGGCGGACTACAACAGGGAGCCCGCCGACGAGGCGCACCGCCCGGTGAAACGGGACAAACGTTCACACCTGATAGACACCCGCAGGGGGGAGAAGTCCGTGTGCGAGTCGGAAAGCACGTGGGTCAACAACAAAACCACCGCCATCGACTCGCACGGCGAGCGGGTCACCATCATCCCGCAGATCCAGACAATGACGGGCGCGCTCAAGCAGTACTTTTACGAGACGCGGTGCCGCCGGCCCGACGGGCAGAGCGGCTCGAGCAGGACGCGGGGAGCGGGCGCGAGGTCCGCGGCGGCCGGCGTCGCCGGGGCCAGCTGCCTCGGCGTGGATAAAAAACAATGGCGGAGCGAGTGCAGAGAGAAGCAGTCGTACGTCCGCGCGCTCTCCAAGGACGCCAAGAACAAGATGGGATGGCGGTGGATCCGGATAGACTCGTCCTGCGTCTGCGTGCTGCTGTCCAGAACAAATCAGGGGAAGGACGTGATGACGAGGCGCAGGAGAGTCTAACGCAAGGAAGGAAGACACGTTTGGACGTTCTGTGTCCTTCCTCCATTTTATGACTTTTACAAAAAAAACAAGAAGACCTCAATGCTAAATGATTTTAGGGAAACTGTTATATAGACAGAGGTGGGTAGAGAACAATGGCGCCTTAAGACCAATTAAAAAAGGAGAACATTTCTGGAAATATTGAGAAAACTGAGCATCAAGAGTTGAAAATTTGCAAGAAATGTTTAAAAGCCATCTAAAATTTTCCAGTAAAGAAGGAAATTTCATAATTTGCATCAAATTTTCTAGAAAAAAGATGGAAGTTTGTCAGTGTGAGTAGTTGGAAATTTATCAGAAAAAAAAATCAAATTTTGAGATCTGACAAATTTTCTATAAAAGAATGTGAAATTTCTGAGTTTGAAAAGTCAGAAATGAGGGGGGGGGAGCTGTTTGTGGTCTCAAAATTTTCTAGAAAATGCTTTTCCAAAAGTCAAACATTTTCAACTTTTGAAATTCAGAAATTTCCAATGTTTTATCTAGGATTTTTTTTTAGATTAATCTAAAACTTAGTTTGTTTGGCAGAAATGTACTCCTTTTCCTTATCTAGAATGGCCCTTATACGCCGTTGTAGTAGAGAACCCAAATATTGTGCTCAAGTAAGAGTTGCCCAACTTCAACAAGGGATGCAAACAATTAATAAAATTAGTTCAAATTGATTAAGTCAATCTTGTAGTTTGGCTGTAATCCAGCAGAGGGCGCTGCTGGTCATGCTTAAACTAGCCAGTTGATGCAGAAACAAAGATGGCAGCGTCATGACAGAATGGGAAAGAGAAGCAGTCCAAACAAAGTCATGCAAGATGCACTTTATGCAGTTCTGTTTAGAGATATAAACATTCAACAAACTCCTAAAGTTTTACAATGTTTTTTGTTTTTGATTCAGCACATGATGACAAATTTAGCTCTTCGTGTTATGGAAAGACAGCCAGCCTTCTTCACACAAAAGGAAACTCAGGTTTTTAACAAAATGGCCGCTTATCAACTCATTCATCGATAACATGCATCCCTAAATTAAACATATTTTTACTCAGGTAAAAGTAAAAATGGTCCAAGAAATTACTCAAGAGCAACTGATCAGATCATCTGATTTAATATTAATAATGTGAAGTTGTGTCCAAATTCTGGTATTTTAAAGACTAAAGAGAAAAAATACAGATATCATGATTACAAAATAACAGATTGAGGGAGCAGATGAAGCATTTTTCCAAATAAAAATAAACCTATGGAACTAATACAGTCAAATGTACTTTGTTGGAACAGGGTGAAATATTTCCAGTGCCAAATGCTTCAGCAGGCAGAAAATTAGAAAAACAATTCAGTGAAATTAGCTCAAGAATAGCAATACTTCATAAAATATATCACTCAAGTAAAAGTATATTTTTCAAATAAATGTAAGTAGTTACTACCCACCTCTGTATATAGAGATTTTACACCAAGAAGTACTGTTTTTGTATGATTTATCTTTCATAACCTAAGTTATTTTTGCCTAGTATGTACGCATGTCTTTGATATTAATATATTTCCTGCTGTGTCTACAACATGACACCAGTATACCTTTTCTGTATCGCCGTGTGTATTTATAGAAGACGTCTTCATGCAGTAGTAGCTCTCTCCGGTGTCTGATGATGATTCCAGCCTTTGGGTCGCTGGCCTTGTAAAAGCAAAGAGCGCCACCTACTGAGATTTCATTTCACTGCTCCAAACTCTTACAGCTGTGGGTGAATTTTACAGGATCTGGGTTGTAAATTATGTGACGCCTAAAGAAGATCTGATTACATGATATAATAAAAGACATTTGTATTTTAATATTTTTGAGCACTTTTTAATGATTTTTTTAAATTTAGTTTTCAATGCATTTGTTTTATTTTTAGTGCTTCTTTGCTTATATTTATTATCATTTTTTCTATATATTTTTTTACTTTTAAGTGTTTTCTCTACAAAAATCAGACAACTTTGTTCATGTCATTAAGATTTTGTTTATTTTCAAAACAAGTAAAGCTAAAAAAGGCATAACTTATTTATCCATTTGTTATTGCAGAGATAATTCAACTCATTTCAAAAAATACTTTATTTACTCCAAAAGGAAATTAAATGAAACTCAAATCATCTAAGGATCTTCAGAGTTTTGACCAGCAAGGATCTCCAGTAGCAGTCAGTCGTGCAGCAAATCAAAAGTAGCCTCTGACTGAAGACTGTTCTGATGCATTTATCCTTAGATTTTTAATGCTTCAGTGCATTGATTTTGAGTTTATGTTTTAATTGTTTAGTTCATTTAAATTCTAAATGGGTTGTCCATCAATAACTTGGTAAAACAGGTAAAAATATACATTTTAAAATGCAAACTTCATTTTTAAGCTGGAAATATTTGCTTTATTACTTAAGTGATTACATATGTTTACAAATGTGTTAAATATGACAAGATTAGAATAAATTTAAAAAGTATTTATAGATGTATTATCAGTATTTCTTTAGAGTGCACTTATACACACAGTGCAGAACTAAAAGCAACAAAGGTGCAGGTTATCTTAAAGCGAAATTAGGAAGGAACAACCTTTACAGCCAAACCTATAAACAAATTCACTTTAAGACAAACCAAGAGAAATGTTTGAATTGTTCAAATGTGATAAAATATGG
This sequence comes from Poecilia latipinna, assembly GCF_001443285.1. NCBI lineage: Eukaryota > Metazoa > Chordata > Actinopteri > Cyprinodontiformes > Poeciliidae > Poecilia > Poecilia latipinna. The sequence goes on from NW_015114823.1 coordinate 15,627, forward strand.
AGGCAGAAACTAAAACTAGAGTCAAACATGATATACATTTTATAATCTGGTCTGAAGGCTTCAAAGTTCTCCAGGAAGTTTCTCTCTTTCCAGAAGAAAAATAATTGCATACAAAAATGGTTGGGGACGTATTATAATTATGCAAAACTCTGATTGTTCATGTTTTTGTATTTCAATTTGGTTTCTACCGCTTCTAAAATCAGAACAAGCACTTAACAAGAAGGAAAAGGTGGCTTTTGGCAATAAGTTGCTGTTTTTTTGGATCCCGGAAAGAAAAAGGTTTAAAAAACCTTTAGAATGAAACACAATTCAGTATTCACTGTGCCGTTACCTAGCAACCGCAGCAGAGTTCTGCCCGTTTCCTAGCAACCCAAACTGAGCTCAAGTACATTTGGTAAACTGGTTTTACCGCTGTTGTTGTTGGTTGTACAAGAGGCTCCACTTTTGCTTTTCAAATATGTACAGCTGCATTTGGTTGCAGCCATTTTCACATACGAGTGTAAATGTTGAGTTGGATGGCGTGGATTTACAGTGACAGGACATCCTAAAACAGCTCAAGCTGAAAAGACTAAAACTCATTATTATACAAGAATAATTTTTTTGCAAAAACATTTATAAACATGTTTAGTATAGACCATAGACCAATCGTAACCTCTTCAAGAAAGCAATAGGTACTTTTAAAACTTCATATAACTATTCCCATCATGTTTGTTGAGGGCCCAGAAGGTCAAGTGAAGATTTAATGGAAAAATCTTACATGACACAAATAACTCAAAACAGGAAATGAGGTCAGAGCAAAAGAAACCTAAATACAGGGCTGTGTGATGATAACTGGGGTGAACACAGCTGGGTCTAATAAGCAGAATACAGGTCAGTTGTGCGGGGGACATGAGGTTAAAATGTGAGAAAACTGGAGAAAAACGGCCGATAAAGGTCACAGGGAACCAGCGAAGTGTAAACCTCAAAGTATTAACAAAGATTCAAACCAGAAGGTGACAAAGAAATTCAAAAACAGGAAACAATTAAATACGGAGCTTAAGGGAGGCTTCGGAACAAAACCATGAGGAAAAACAAAGCAAGGAACTGTTAAAATATCCACTTATAAGTGTTTTACGAAGGGCTCTCAAGTATTTTTGTTCCTACCCCAGACAGTTGTTTTGCTATGTTTCTTGCTGGCAAATCTAATGATGCCAAAAAAAGAAGAAAGAAATACACAAATACAGGTATGTACATGTGAGTCTGTAGTTACTGAAAGCTGGAATAATCAAACCCACCTGCTGCCAAGGCCTGAAGCGTCCTTGTGGTTTTTGGTGATCCAGAAAAATTATGTTTCATTTAAATCAATGACGGCTGCGGGAATCGTTGACAAAAACTCAGTTTCTATTACGTATGTGCACAAAAATTTGTCAGTATTAAACTAATGTTGAAAAAATATATAGAATTTAGCAACTGTGATGTTTTCCATTAAGTAAGAGACGAAATTAAAATCACACGTGAAAAAATTCGTTCATTCAGTGAATCATTAAAAAACATCCTCCTGCCACTTCCTGCCTGAGTCTTTTCCCCCGGTAGTAACATCCGGTTGTGGATCACGTGACTTGCGTGATGCGGAAAAAACGTGCTAAAGACGCAATTTTGCGAAATACATGCAGCCGAAAAATATGACAGTTTATTAAGATTACTGGAGATAAAAAAAAATAGTAAATGAGGAAAAAGTGAGTAAAAAAAACTGAGGCAGAAACATCAATGTTTTTTCTAGGAAATTTCTGAAAGTAAAAAAATTGACCAGCTCAGAAAAGTTTTTTAAGCTTTTTACCTAGAAAATACATTTAATTAATCTCAAAATTTCAAAGTTTTTTTTTTTTTTTTTCAAATTTCTCAGTTTTTATGCCCAGGAAAAGTTTTGTTTTTTGTTTTCCAAGAAAAATTAATTCTAAGTTTTTTTGGAGAAATTTACTTCTCCTTTATTCTGTCTTATAAGACAATGCAGGTAGAAAAATCACCTCATCATAGCTAAACACAATTTTTATCCAAGTATGTGATTTTTTGTTGTTGTTGTTTGGCTTTTCCATTATGCAAATTTATTTTTATAATTCCTATTTGTGAAATTTTAATGTCAGTGGAAATGCAGCTAATGAAGCACACCTGAACCTCTTTTCACACTGGAATTTCAACTGGACTCTTTCTGTTATTACGTAACTAAGGAACCAAATAAAACATTTTTTATAAACTAATGGAGCAATAGTAATATAAAACCTGACTTTATGCTATTAATGTAGCACTTATAGTCCAAAAACAGAGAAAAAGCAAAATAGACCAATAAAAACAAAGAACTACATGATTATCAGCAAATCCACCTGGATTGCTTTATTTATTTTTTCTTTTACATCACCATTTTCATCATCATCATTGTCATTATTATTAATATTATTCTTTATTTTTCAGATATTTTCATCTTATTACTATCACTGGAATCATGGAAATATGTTAAATTGTTGCACAGTTTGTTCCTCAAAATGTACACATTTAGCGTATTTGAATGACAATTCTCAATGTTTTCATATTTACTCTTGAAACTCGTCCAAACGAAGCAAAGAACGAAACCAAACATGTACATACGTTTATCCAATACATACCTGAAGAAAATAAATAGTTATCGTAAAAAAAATAATAAAATACAACTGAAAAAAATACACACATCTTACAAATTTGATTCCCGCCCCCCAGATGCCCCGCCCAGCCACCCCAAACCCACCCTGTAGGTTTATCATACAGATATATATTTTTTTAACGACACCTCATATCATCTTCACTACCAAAAAAATGTTGTTTTTTTTTTTTTAGGTCATTGTCGTTATTGGACATGCATCGTAAACACAGAGGCTAAAGGTTTTGTTTTCTGGGCTTCGTAAGGCTGCCCTCTCTCCTCCACAGACAGCTTTTCCTTCCTGTTATGGCTTGTGTGTGCAGTAGAATGACCAACTTCTGTTCACATTTTTCTTTTTTTTTTGCTTGCCATCCTCTCGGATCGGCTGTTTTTGTCTCTCTGTCGGATCGGTCCTCATAAAAACTCCCAGTGGAAACTTCATAGTGACTTGGTGGGAGTCTTGGTTCTTACTGGGTAAAACTGGAGGCTACTGTCCAACTAGCATAGCATAGCATAGCATAGCATAGCATAGCTTTAAACTAAATCACTAGTTCTAAAACACAAGCAAAGAAAAACAGGAGAGTCCGAATAAGCTGCTGCTGGCTATAGCCCCCAACTCAACTTTTACACTCTCATATTAAAATGGCTGCAAACTGATGCACAATTACACATCTGTACATCTTTGAAAAGCAGAAGTGGAGCCTCCTGCGCAACCAACAAGAATGCAGGAAGTTATTTCTAAATGGTAAGTCAACAACAAAATACTTGTCTTTTCCAGCAGCCATTGTAAAGCACAAACAGAGGTAAAACCGGCTGACCAATCATGCTGGAGCTCAGCGAGGTAACGGCGAAGTGTGACGTTTTTGAAACAGCTCATTTTCAAGGCACCAAAAAGAATTATTTTATTGCCAAAAAACATCTGGGTGTTTTTTATTGTTTTATTTTTTCTTTCAAGTGCTTGGGCTGTTTTTAGAAGAAGCTGAGATTCAAATGAAGCTTTGAAACTTTGCAGAATATGAATTTTGCTTTATTTACACCAGAGTTTATACTTTGGTTTTGCTTTTACGAATAAGGAAATACTTAATCAGTTAAAATATCAGAATAAAGTCGTAACACTTTGAGAAAAGTCGAAATATTACGAGAATAAAGTTGTAGCAAATACTGATAATAATCTGATGCTGATGTTTTGACTGTTCTCGAAATATTACAACTTTATTCTCAAAATATTCTGACTTTATTCTTCTATAGCTACAACTTTATTCTATATTATGACTTACCATAAAATTAAGACTTTAATCTCACATTACTGCAACTTTATTCTGGTAATATTATGACTTTATTCTAATAATATTATGACATTGTTCTAGTATTAATTCTACTTTCTACTCACAACTTTATTCTTGTAAAATGTTTTCTTAGCTTGGCTCTGATACTCCGATGTAGTAAATAAGTGCTGCAGCAGTAAAGTTGCCTCTTTTCAATAAATGTACTTAAATATAATTTTTCAGCTTAAGATTTTGCCACTAGAGTGAAAGACTGATCTATTTTAGTCTGAATAACCAACATAAACCAATTTAAGGGCCATAAAAGCTTCTGGTGACAAAGTTTGCTCCACCAAATTCACTCCTCTGATGCCCCTTTCAACAGAGATCACTATCCGCCTTCAAGGTGCCACCAGACAATGGACCTCTGATGTGGTCGGACATAAATGGTGGTGTGAATTCAGCCGTGTTTTACCACACCACCCGATCCTGGTGGGGACCAGGCAGGCCAACAAAAAGGGGCTGCGCCTGCTGAAACCGGACACCAGCGGAAATAAAGGAGCGCCGGTGTTGCTTCCGACACATCTGTCTGTCTCCCAGAATCGCTTTTCAGCTTTAACACCCTCTAGATCCGAACTAAACAATGAGTCCAGGTTCTGGCCCGGCCCTTGGTGTCGAGCAGACGTTCTGAGGTTTGAAACTGTAAGATGATGAACGGCGCCGGACACGTAGACGGAGAGAGAAAACAGCTGGTCCGATTCAACCCGCTAAATCTGAGAACAAGTTTATACATTCTTCATGTCATTTCCCCCCTATTTTCCTTTGCTACTGTTATTGCAGAATGGCCAGGTTAACGTTTAGGTTAGTTGGTAGAGTCATTGCTTCGTTCTTCGTGGATGAGCGAGAGGGTCCTTTAGTCCCAAAGCAGCCTGCGCCCTGAGGAGAAAAACACCTTTACTCGTTATAATTGTTCTCTGTAGCTTTCATTTTTAACACATTATGAACACACATACAAGCAGACACATTAGAACGTTTAAAAGAGCAGCTTCAACAAAAGGTAACGGGTCTGGGCTCGGCTGGGGTTGCTAGGTAACGGGTCTGGGCTCGGCTGGGGTTGCTAGGTAACGGGTCTGGGCTCGGCTGCTAGGTAACGGCGGAATGCTAGTCGAATGTGACCACAGGTGGGCAAAGTAACCAAAAATTGTACTCAGGTAAGAGTAGCACTACTTCAACATGTTTTTACTCAAGAAAAAGTAAAAAGTAGCCGTCCAAGAAATTACTTAAGAGTAAAAGAGCATTTGGTAAAAAGGCGACTCAAGTACTGAGAAAATGAAAATCATTTAATATTTTACATTATCAGGTTGACCAAAATATAAAATTAAGTGGAAATTTTGGCATTTTAAAGACAAATAACTAAACACTTGTCTTTTCCAGCAGCACATACAGCGGTAAAACCAGCAAACCAAATGTACTGGAACTATGCTTGGGTTACTAGGTAATGGGGCTGGGCTCAACTGGGGTTGCTAGGCAACACCACAGCGCTAGATGAATGTGACCGGTGGTGGATAGAACAACCAAAAACTGTACTGAAGTAAAAGCAGCACTACTTCAACGTATTTTTACACAAAAGTAAAAAGTATTTGACTCTCTGTAGATTACAGAAAACCAACAAAAAATTATGTTTAATGTTTATGTTTAATGTTTTAGGGTTAGCGCAGCTAACTTCTTAGCTTGCAACCTTTCAAGTATTTAAGTTTTATGCATTACTGTAATTCAAACCTGGAAAAAGAAAGATAAAAACAAATTATTAAAATCCCAAATCATCATTGACACTCAAGCCCCACGAGGAGTTTATGGAAACCTCCAACCACAACTGTAAATTGTAAATTTAAGACCTCGGGGGGAATGTACTAAAAATCCCAGACAGGTCAGCTACAGCAAACAAAATGCATCAAACGACGAGTTCAAACGCTCGACACATGTGGAAGCCATCAGCACAGAAGTCAGCGGCCACACGCAGGAGGAACCATGTTAGGCCGTTTAACTGACATGTTCTCACCTCAGAGACTCAACAGGAGTACGTCCTCACTGAGGCAGATTCACCCCGGGCACCAGAGCTAGCTGCTTTGGAAACCAGGAGACAGAAACACAACGCCATTAATGTAACAGCGGTGACCTTTCTGGAGGTATTAAAGGGATTATAACATTCCTCTGTACTTTAAAGAGTCTGCACCTCGTTATTGTCAGTTCCTCCGCTAAAGGAGGAAGCAAATTCCTGAGGTAAGCTAATAGTAGAGTAACATAAAAGCAGGTTATATCTTTTAGTGACTGCACCTTTTGCCCTAATTCCAGACATGCTCATCGCGTGAGCAAAGTAGGGTAGCAGCAAAACAAAACTACAAAACATTACCAAGTATTATTTGTCTAGTTTTTATTGTAAATATCTTAGTGTGCTTGACATAAGACAAAACTAACTTACACGTAACTTTTCAGTAAGATATAGCATGGAACTAAATTGACGCCATAAAGTTGGTTCAAAAAATGTTATTTGAAAGTGAAAAAAGATTTGAAACTCGGGGAAAATGTTGTTTCCATAATGAAAAGTTACAGATCAGGACTTTAACTAGACTCAGTTAGTTTAACTTTAGCTAACTCAACTACCTTTAGCTAACTGAAGGTGAGCTCAAGATAAACTCAGAATTGAAGTTAGCGTGTTAGCTTACCTTTAGCTAACTGAGTCTGTTTTACAATGCAAAAACGCAAAATCTTACAAAGTACAAAGTACTAGATCTACTGGCAGATTATTTTACTTTTAACACGAGAAAATGTTACAAGTGACAAATTTTTCATCAATATTAAGGAATTATTGACCTAAAATAAGCTGCTATTTCTTGTTGAAAAGTTACTTGTCAGTTAGTTTTGTCTTATTTCCAAAAACACTTGGTGAGTTTTTTCAGTGAAGGAGTTAAACGTGAGAGCTCCAGAGGTGAAAGGTCGGGCTCACCGTCACTCTGAACCTTCCTCAGGGTGACGGAGGGCGTGGAGATGGCTGAGGCACGGAAGTTAGCGGGCAGCGTCTCGGCGGAGTCGGAGGTCACGCCCCGGAGGTCTTTCTCCCTGAACATCTTCCTCCAGGAGGGCGAGCGGGTGAACGTCTTCGTTCCATCCTGCCCAGAAAAACACCCAATACGTGAAATAAAGACGCTAATGCTGACGTTTTCAAAAAGCCAAACCTTCTGACCTCATCGGGTCGTCTCTCCGTTCCCATGGAGATGAGGGAGTTGTACTCCTGCTCCAGAACCTGTCTGGCCTGCGGGAGAGAAGTGACAAAAATCTTTTAAACACGACTCAACTTTAAATTCAAATTTGTGATTCCTGAAGACAACCAACCGGATTTTAATCAATCAGATTTTAGATCTATTTGGATGATGGGAAGCTCGGTTTTTTCTGAACATCTCACAGGTTGTCTGCGTTTACAGCACCTGTTGGGGTTGCTATGGTTACCTACAGGACACGTTCACTTACCTAAACTAGTACCTTGATTTCAAGTCAAATGTATTTGTATAGCACTTTGCAAAGTGAAAATATCATAAATCATTGTACAATAATGTGAAAGAAGCAATAAATATTATATTTCAAATGCGATCATTTGAAATACACATCAAACACATCAATGGAGTGAGGATTTGGGTTTTCACTGTGTTTATTTTGGCTTCTGTTCCTTGTGAGTCTCTGTGTTGTCCTGTCAGCCCTTGATTGTTCCCAGGTGTGCCTTGATTACCCTGTGTGTATTTAAGACCACCTGTTGTCTCTGTCTCTTGTCGGTCCTCATCTATGATGGTTCGTCTGCCGGCACAGTTAAGTCCTGTGTCGACATTAGCTCGTCGCGTCAGTCTTTGTTTAATTCAGTTGCTACCGGTGCTGAGCCTCTGTGTTTCCGCTCTGCTGTGCTGCCTGAGATCTGGACTGTTTTTGAGCTACACTCTTCATTAAATTCATCATTTTCTTCTACAACCTGGGTCTCTGCGTCTCCTCACTACCATCAACCTCTCCACATGACAAATGGATGTTTCATTACTTTTCTAAAGCGGCTCTAACCAGGTGGGTTTCAGTCTAGATCTAAAGGAACTGGGTGTTTTGGCTGTTTTCAGTTTTCTGGAAGTTTGTTCGATTTGTGGTGCACAGAAGTGAGGCTGCATCTCCTCGTTTGGTTCTGGTTCTGGTTAGGTCAGTGAATGCATCACCTGTGTGTTCTGATTGGGGATCTGCAGCAGCAGGGCCAGGTCGGTGTAGTCAAAGGTGTCATCCAGAGCCAGCAGAGCGCCGTGGACGCCGCTCTCTCTGAGGCTGTCTGCGTATTCCTTCAGGCCGATGCTCTGGACCCAGCACATCACGCGCTCGTTGGACCACACCATCACATCTGGACAGGAACAACCGACTCTGATCACTGAGAAACTCATAACATTATCCTGATAATCCTGTTTCTAAAATAGAAGCTAATAAATAATCAAAGTTTCTGGCTCTCTAGCTTGACCTGGCCACTCGTCTGGGTTCAATCTACCACATTCAACCTTACAAAACATTTCCTTAAAGGCAAACCGTTATGCATATTTCACATTTTGCATCGTTTCATGTTTGGGTTTCAACTGCTTCTAAAAAGGTCTGAGTGCTTGAAGAACTCAGCTTGGCTTTTTTTGGAAATAGGTTAATGTTTTTGGCAGCTAAATAGAAAATTAGCCTTTTCAAAAACCTCCTGATCGTTAAGTTGCATTCCAAAGGTACTGAGTCGTTACCTAGCAACCCCACCAGAGCCCAGCCCCGTTACCTAGCAACCCAAGTGGAGTTCCAGCCGGTTTGGCCAGCTTGTTTACCTCTGAATGCGCTTTACAATATCTGCTTTTCCATTCACCTGAGAAATGTGCAAATTGTAATTACTAAAATAAATTAGCTTAATGGAAAAACTCACAGGTTTTGATTAGACAGTTTTTGTGCCAGGACCGGGTGGTTTTTCAGTCTTGTCAAAATTAGTCTACCGTATTTCTCAAAACTGCAGTGGAAACACTTTTTTTGCATCACATAAGTCATGTACTACTAGGAAACCACTTGCTGAATTCTTGTTGGTTGCACAGGAGGCTCCACTTCTGCTTTTCAAAGACATTTGTATAACTGCGCAATTTTCACGTGGGAATGTAAACGCTGAGTTGGGGGCGTGGCCACCAGCAGCTTAATTATATTTAAAGTGACAGAGGCAAAAACATGCTATTCTGAACTGACCAAACTAAAATATATTTTCTGCATCTTTAATATTAATATTGATTGAATCCATGCCAAATAATTCTCTAGTATATTTCTTCTTTAATTGTGTAATAAATTATTTATAAAGCTCGTTTGACCAATTTAACTGTCACACATTCCACATAGCTGCATTTGTTCTGCACTTAAATTTACTGTAAATATAAAGCTTTAATATAAGAATAAGCAACTGGAATTATTAATAAATGCTTTTGGAAAGACAATATAATTTAGTATGTTAGAATTTTAGCAGAAATGGTGGATTAAGATGATTAAAAAGAGATTACCTTTATTCTGGTGGACGCTGTCCTCTCTCCGCCTCTCCAGCTCTTTTCGGTCGTAATTCAGGCGCTTCAGGCACATGATGCCGTAATGCAAACTGACCCTGGGAAGGTCAACAGAGCAGGAGAGTTTAACAGGTTCAAGCAGGGAACTGGGGTCACTTTTAATCTTTGAAGCACTTGAGGCTTTCAGCGCAGAGCCTTGATCTGACGCCACACAGAGCCGTCTCCGTCACGACGACGGGAATATTCGCCTGAAAAACGCCCCGTTTTTCAGAGAAAACAACCAAAACTTATAAATTACAAAGTGACTCATAAGTTCAGTTTCTTCAGAAACTCAGTTCAAATGTTTTTTTGTGTGTTTTTTTTCCATTTTGTATTAGTTAATAAATGGAAATTAAATCTTGTATTTTCTCAGTTTATGATGCCATTAAAACTGCAACAAAAAAGCAAAAACAAATGAGCTGTAAGCCTAAAGCATTAAAACAAAAAAAGTTTGGGAAATTTAAAGTGGTAATTTTGATTAACTAATTACATGAATTTCATCACGTTAAAACAAATTACATTTTCCATCCATCCATTTTCTTTGCATTTTTCTAACATAAAAACATTCCAGAACTTCGTTTCTAGAACGCCTGAAATATAAAAACTTTGACCAAACTCACAATTCTGACTTTTTTTCTCAGACTTCTGACTTTTTTCTAAAACTTTGTTTTTCTCAAAAATCCAAATTTAATTTCAGAATTTTAACTTTAAGTCAGAATTCTGACATTATCCATATTTCTTACTGTTTTGATCAAAATTCAGTTTTTTTTAAAGAGTTCACTCTTTTCTAAATGTTCAAACTTTAATTTCAGAAACTGTACTTTTTTAAATCAGAATTCTGACCTTTTTCTGAGAATTTTGACTTTTCTTATCAGAAATTTTCCTGTTTGTTCTCAAAATTCTGACTTTAACCTTCCGAGATCAAAACTCAGAATTCGGTTAATTTAATGAAAACCAAAAAGTCTTGAACCAACAAATCTGTAAGTGAGGTACAGCAGTGGGTTTGTCGCGCCGTACCTGTGGAAGCTGTCCACCATCTTGAGCTGTCCCCTCAGCTCCTTCTTGGTCAGGTGGTCCAGCATGCGGGCGTCCACCAGCGACTCCATGAAGTAGCTGCGGTACTGGGGCAGGCCCAGGCTGGGCAGCCAGTCGTTGCCCACCCACTCATGATTCATGTCGCCGTAGGCCAGAATCTGGAGGGGGACAAGATGATCGGCGCTGAATCACACTCGGCTTTACATTTCACGTCTCAGCGCTCATGACTCACTGCAGATGAAGGAACTGACAAATAATAGTCGCGTTTTGTTTGTAAAATAAAAAAAATATGAAAAAATGTGATCCTCACCTGATCCCAGCTGAACTCCTTCAGTTCCTGCAACGCCGAGAGAAAAGACGAGGCAGAAAGAGAGGAAGACGGAGCGAGTGGAGTGGGGGAGGAGGGAAGGTAAGCGGTGTGGACGGATGGAGGGATGAATGAGGAGAAGCAAAAGAGGGAGAGGTCACAGCAGCAGCAGCAGCAGCAGGAAAAGAGGACAAAAGTGAGGAACAGTGTGTTAGTGAACGGGTAATTAGTTTGAAGCAGTTCACGTAGAAACAGGGAGATGCTCAACACTATGGCCTGGGCCCACAGAGGAGACAGACGGAGAGAGGGACAAATACAGAGAAAGAAGAGGACGAAGGGGAGAGACTCATCAACGTGATTTAGACCAGACCAGACGGTTATGCACAAATCCTGACCATAGAAAGGGAATCTGACAGGAAACGGCACCACTAACCGGAGGCTTGGTGGCGGCGTTCAGGGACTCCATCTCCGCGTGGGTCATCCACACGTTGCTGGTGGACTGCAGACAAAGTAAGCACAGACTTTTACTCTGAGAGCTTTAAGACAAAACACAGATTACCCTTCATGCCTCGAGCATCGGAGGTGAAAGATTTCCCTACAGGAGCCATCAATCAAGCAGCGAGGCATCCTGCAACGGACAAAACATTCAACCGGTTTCTTTGAACTGATAGCATCTGTTCAGGGTGTCGAGTGAAATCTTTTGAATGATTGTTTCCCAACGTTTCAATCAAAACAAACAAGCTGCAGGAGAGGAAAAGTCAAGACAAACCCAGCCAGGAATCGGCGCCAAAATCCACAGCAATCAAAGAGAAACTTTAAGTTTCTTCTGGAAACTTCTTTGAAAACAAAAACATCCGATAGAAAAATGACGGCGAATTATCACTGTTACAGATATAAAACAAACATTTCTGCCAAAAACTTTGAAATGTTTGAATTAATCGCAGAAATGTTGTAGAAAAACTTGGAAATGTCCAAGTTTCCAAAAGACAGTCGTAAAGTAACTAGAAAAAAGATGAGATTTTGAGATTAAGCTCAGAAATTTTCTAGAAAAAAAACTTTTGGAGCTTTTTGGCAAGAAAAAGCTCAGAAGTTTTCTAAACAAACTAGGAAATTTTTGAGTTTGAAAACTCAAAAGTTGGTGAGAAAATACTCAAAAATTTGAGATTAAGCTCAGAAATTTTCTAGAAAAAAACTTTGAATTTTGGAGCTCCAACAGTGGAAGATATGCAAGAAAAAGCTCAGAAATTAAAAAAAAAAATCTTGGACATTTTTGAGTTTCACAAGTGAAAAATGTTTGACTTTTGGAAATTTTCTGAGTTTAAGAAATTAAAGGAGAGGATTCAATTTCTGTCAAAAAATACCTAAAAAAAAAGTAAAATTATTCCTAGAAATTTTGTAGAAATAACTTGGAATTTTCAAAGTTTTGCCTTATTTAGAGTAATAAGATATTTTCACTAGAAGCTAAACAAAAGGTTTTCTGTTTTTGCAGTGTTTCCTGTTGTGTGCGTGCAAGGTGAGCCAGAGGCTGATCTGTCACACCTTGGAAAGATTTTTTCGTTCGTAGCCCTTGGGTTGTTCAGATCTGGTGTCCTGCTCTAGTCACTCGTCAACAGGGATAAATACAGGTGTGAACTCAACCTGGATGGGTTGAGGACACAGCGTCCAGCATTTCATTACTGAGCATTCTGGTAATCCAGATTATTCCAGGAAAGACTTGATACAAACTTCCAGCTCCAGAAAAACTCCCATCTTCAAAAATTTCCCAAGACATTTGGCAGCAGCAGAGTTGAACAGAACTGTTTACAGAAGGCATTTTTCTCCAGATATGAAGCTAATATTTCTGCCGCCTGAGGAAAGTCTTATCAAATTTATAATCTTAAACAAAATGACACACACAAATCCAAAACTCTGTTTTAATTCAGCAGCTAAATGTATACAGGATTATATACATATACAGGGAGTAGTTTTAAATTTAACAGAAAATCCAGGGAGCTGTTATGGTGCTTTCAGGCGAACCTTCAGGATGTTCAAAGTGGGAATTTTTGGATCTACAATCCCGTCCCCCCAAAAAACATATCATTACTTTATTTAACTAAAAAAGATTATGTTTATTTTTGAGTGCATAAAATGGTGACAGACAAGTTTCAGACAGATCGTAAGCTCTGTGAGGAAACTGCGACATGCTAACAGCTAGCTGCTAGCAATGCTAAGGTTAGCATGTACCTTAAAAATTCCTATTTGTGATAGATTAGAGGGTTTTTCAGTTTTAATGAGTCTGAATTATGTCTTCTACATCGATTATAGACTCTTTAATGCATAGTCTGTGATGTATTTAACTGTTTATGGACAGAAAAAATAAAGAGGGTTAAGGTTAGGGTTACCCAAACCCTGCTATAGTTTTTGAAAAAAGAAAAAAAAAACATCCTAAATGTAAAAATGCACATTTTAAGGCTATTTTTTCATAATATCAAACAATGCCTGTATAGGACATGTTTTTATTTTTGAGAAAATAATTGTATAGAAAACTGTCAATAATATGTCAACAGAATTGAAGATTATTATTGAAAGATCATTTACTTCTCTTCTTTTGCACAAACTTATTGAAATATTTTCAATTCTCTGCAGTAAATGTGACTCATAAGAATCTAAAATCAACGTTCTGACACAGGAATGTGTTTTTGTACCAAAACATGTTATGTGCTTGCCGTATGACGCAGGCTGCATATTTATTTACATGAAGACTTGGTAACTGAGCATGTGGGGATGCATTTCAACACAAAGTGTGAACACACATAGCTGCAGCTGTCAGCTTGTTATTGGATCGCTAAGCCTTCGTGTTAGCACCAAGTATGAACAGCCACACTGAGCTGCATGTTGGACAGAGCAAAAAGAACCAACTCCCTACTGAGAACAAGTTTTCACAAGACTGCTAAGGTCAGCTCATGTAATGAGAACCAAAACATTACAAATAAAAAGTGTATAAAGCATAAAGAACAATGTGAGAAACACTGCAAAACACTAAATCTTACCAAGTAATTTTGGTCTCGTTTGCAAATATCTTGGTGTTCTTGAAATAAGACAAAACCAACTCTCAAGAAACTTTTCAGCAACATACGGGAGCTTGTTCAAGTCAATAATTCCATCATATTGATGAAAATGTTCCAGTTCTACTGGAAGATTATTTCACTTAGAACATGGGAAAACTGTCTTGTTACAAGTGAAATAATCTGCCAGTGGAAGTAGGACGGTTTTCTTTTTCATCAATATTAAGAATTTATTAATTCAAAATTTAACTCCTAAAATAAGGAGTTAAATTAGGGCCATAAAGTTAGTTTAAAACTGAAACTGATAAAAAAAAAAATAAACTGAAAATTAGCTTTCTTATTTGTTTCAAAAGTTGTATTTCTAGTTTCAATATTTTCTTTTTCAGTTTCAAAGTTGGTTCTGACAATTTAAAAAAAGGAAAAACAATTTTAAAAAAACAAAAAAAACTTGAAATTCTTTCCGTTTGAAAAACTCAGTGTTTTGAAACTGAAAATTTCAGTCTCTAAATATTTTTTTTCAGATTCAAATCTTTTCTTGTTTCAAAGTTATTTTCAGTTTCTAAACATTTTTGTCAAATTATTTTTTTTTTCCAGTTTCAACACATTTTCAATTAAAAACTTTTATATTTTTATTTTTACATTTTAAATAAAAGAAAAATGAAAAACTTTTTGGCCTCAATTTAGCTCCGTACTTTATATTGCTAAAAAGTTACTTTTAAGTTACTTTTGTCTTATTTCAAGTATGCTCATATATTTGCACTAGAAACCAGACAAAAAAAATACATGGCAAGATTTTGTGTTTTCACAGTGAACATACGAGTTGTACCTGCCGATGTCAAAGCTGCGCTCCCAAATATAGAAGCGGGTATTAAAACCGAGGCGAAGCCTTACTGAGCGAGTGCTGGCCGGGGCAGACGGGCTGGTGAGGGACACCATCTCCTGGATGGCCAGGCGCAGTTTGAGGCGGTGCAGCGGGTTACTGATGCCTATCTCCCGCTGGATCTCCGTGTCCGACAGGTTGGCCATGATGGCGCCGCTCTTTACGTTAGAGCGACACGCCGCAACGTACCAGGCGGGCATACCGACCCACAGCTGGAAGGAAGTGACATAGTGAGACATAAAACCACAATAATCCATAAATTTATTAGCATTTGAGGATGACATACCTCTAACCAAGACACAACAGTCGGTCCGTCCCAAGATGCAAATGGAAGTCCTTGGCGACAAGCTTCTTCCAGAAGTTCATGTCTGACAAACAGACAAGAACGTTTCACTGAAAACTGGAAACCAGTTAAGGCAAATAATTAAAAGTGACCTATTATGCAGGTCAGGATCGTCTATGGCAGGTCCCCAAACTTTTCCTGTGAGGGCCACATAACTTTTCCCTTCTCTGCTGGGGGGCGAGTCAGTTTGTAACAGAAAAAGTGACGATTGCAGGAGCCTAAATGTAAAAATGTATTGTTTTCCAGAAAGCACAATCAAATAACCCTCTCTGGGTTCTTCACAGAATAAATCCAGGAAATAACACTATTTATGAAATAAATACTGTATTTTCCAGACTATAAGCCGCAGATATCTCTTCCGCTTCAGGTTTTCCACAGCGATGCAGCAGCAGCAGAGGGGCGGACACCCAACATTTGAGTAATAACAGGTCAATTGAATATCACATTTATTACGGTTGGAAAATAGAAAGTTGCCACATTTAGATTTAACTGAACTGATTACGGTAGTTTCCAAACGGTAACTGTAACAGTAAAAGTGCTGATCCTTTGTGTCTGCTACTAGCATGTGCTAAATGAAAATGGGCACTTTCTTCTTCTTTAGATTTTAACGGCAGCTTGCATCCATTATTGTTGCACTACTGCCATCTATTGGATCCTAATATCTATACTTCACATTCTCATAATGATCCCAGTATTATTTAAAAAAACGAAAAATCTTTTTTTTCCCCTCAATGCTATTTAACTAATCAACAGCATTCTCAAATTTAAATTTCCTATTAAAACCTAATTCCGTTTTAATGGGCACTTTCTTCTTTTATTTCCAATTCTGACATCCAATCATCCAATCATTGGAAGTCCAATGATTGGAAGTCAGAATTGGAAATAAAAGAAGAAAGAGCCCATTAAAACGCCCTAAAGAGCCCCCTGGTGGTTGAAGAAAAATTCACATATTAGCCGCATGGTTCAAAGCTTAGGAAAAAAGTAGCGGCTTATAGTCCTGAAAATACGGTATATGAAAAAAAATCTAAATGCTCTCTGGTATTGTTGAGGGGGCCGGACCAAATGTGGAGGCGGGCCGGATCTGGCCTGCGGGCCACAGTTTGGGACCACTGGTCTATGGCAACACAAAACATGTTGATGACATTTTTGGCACAAAATAATTCTTAGATAATGAAATTTTAGCCGTTTTAGGGACTCTAGTCACTTTAAATCCAAATAAGCACAATTATACAACTGTACATCTTTGAAAAGCAGAAGTGGAGCCTCCTGTACAACCACCAAGAATGCAGCAAGTGGTTTCCAGATGGTAAGTCAACAACAAAACACTTTGACAGCTCACACAGCGGTAATACCAACTGACCAGACATGCTGGAACCCTGTTTGGGTTGCTAGGTGATGGACGGAACTCCGCCGGGGTTGCTAGGTAACGGCATAGTGCCCCTGGAATGTGACTTACTGAAAAGTTTTTGAAATGACTCATTTTCCAGACAATAAAAAAACACTAACTTATTACTAACTTATTGCAAAATTAACATGAAACCGCTGGGTGTTTGTTTTTTTATGTGCTTGGACTGAAGCAGTAAAAACCAAAATGAAAGTATAAAAATGTCCAAAATGTGAGTTTTGCATAATAGGTCCCCTTTAAAACACCACAGGATTCACTGACTTCTTTTTGCTGCGACGGTCTTTATCTGCCGGACCAAGAGTTCCCGTCTTGTTTATCCCCATTGCGTCTCCAGATCCGAGGTCTTCAGAGGGTGTAGACGCTGGGAGAGACATGGAAAGATCAACTCTACTGAAAAGCAGAAATCCGTGGAAACTCAAATGTGTTTGAAATGACAAGGAGGTAACACTCTCTCGTCGTTTACCAAGAGAGGCAGATTCATCACGCCCAGGTTGGCCCAGCCTTCCTTTTTCCTTCTTCCCAAAAAGCCGACCGATGGAAGACTTGATGCTCTTCTTCTTGCTGGACTTGTGGAGAGAATCTTGGCTGCTGTTGGAGCTGCTGCCGTCTGCAGAAAGGCTGGGAAATTTAAAAAAAAATCAGTAAGTGGAAAAATATGGAGGGCCATTAAGTTTAAAAAAACTTAAGCTGAAAAAAAAAACCTTGAATCTGAATATTCATTTGGAATTATTTTAGTTTCAAAACTGTTTTTCAAGATTCAAAACTTGTTCTCAGTTTCATGAGTATTTTTCAATTTCAAAGCATTCATTTTCAATTTTAGAAATACTTTTTGGTTTCAGTTGTTTTTTTTCAATTTCAAACTTATTTTCAGGATTCAACACTTTTGTCAAATTTACAATTTTTTTTGTTTCAAAACTTTCAGTTTCAAAATTATTTTCCAGATCCAAAGCCTTTTTTCAGTTTTTTTTTTATTTTGAGTTTCACTATCAACAATTTTTGTTTCCATTTCTAAATATATATATATATATATATATATATATATATATATATATATATATATATATTTTTTTTTTATTGTTTAAAAAAAAAGGCGGACAAATTTCACGGCCACAGTTTAGCTCCCGAGACAAATTGAACCACAAAAGCTGAATGTTGTGTCGACGTTACCTGCGAAACTCCCGGGGGTCGTCGAGCATGGCGCCCGGGTGGGTGAGGTTCATTCTGTCCAATCGCAGCGCGCGAGGAGTCGGAGGAGGCGTGGAGTCGAGGAGAGCAAGAGATCGATCGTCCTCTTTGTTGTTCTGGGATGTGAAATGTTATCTCAGCTTTAAAAGTGTCAATGTATTAAAAGCAATTACCCCCACAGATTTTATGTTTTTGCTTTTATGACACACATATTTCCTCCCATGTAAAACCAAACTCAGCTTTCCAGACATTTGGTAAAATAAAGCTACTGATGATTAACCACTTTTTCCAGAGTGGTTTCTGAATGGTAAGTCAACAACAAAACACACTTGTCTTTTCCATTAGCGCAGACGAAGTTAAACCGGTGGCCGTTCTGCAGCAGTTCCGCTTGCGTTGCTAGGTAATGGGGCTGGGCTGGTTGGGGTTGCTAGGTAACAGGGCTGGGCTGGCTGGGGTTGCTAGGTAACAGGGCTGGGCTGGCTGGGGTTGCTAGGTAACGGGACTGGGCTGGCTGGGGTTGCTAGGTAACGGCGGAATGCTAGCTGAATGTGACCAGAGGTGGAAAGAGTAACCAAAAATTGGACTCAAGTAACTCAACGTGTTTTTACTCAAGTAAAAGTAAAAAGGAGCAAAAGATTATTCAAAAAAATACTCCAAAAAGTATATTTTTTCTAAAAGTTGCTCAAGTGAACGTAACTAATTCCTACCCAACTCTTAATGTGACTTAACAACCGGGAGATTTTTGAATTGGCTCATTTTCCACATACCAAAAAATATGAACTTATTTCCCAAAAACTTGACGTGGTGTTTTTTTTTAAATGTGCAAAAGTGAATTTTGCATAACAGGTCCCCTTTAAAAGATCACATTTTCGTGTTTTCTACAGTTATCGGCTTTATTGGACGACTCCCTTTCTGGACGAGCTATATATTTGCATAAATAGGGAAGTAAAGTAAAAATTTTAAACACTGGCTGGAGGTTTTGCATTCCAGGACCGGTAACTGGTACCTGTCTATCAGTCTCGCGGGCCGGGGAGTGAGGCAGGCGAGGGGTGGAGTGTCCAGAGCTGGGGGGAGACGGGGAGGCCAGGGTGGAGGACGTGATGGATGATGGGATGAAGCCCCGTCCAGTGCCGTCTCTGCCCAAAGAGGAGGGATGTGTGGGCGGGCTGTCCAACGCCACGCTGACCCGGCTCTCGATTTCCTCGGCTCGCAGCTCCGTGTTCTCCTTCTCCTCCTGGATCAGCCTGGTCCAAACAAAGCAAAACGACAATTCCTCCATTAGCTTTTAGCGCAATCAGCCAAAAACAGGCAGGAATTCATGATTCATTAAATATTTTTGACTTTAAACAACCAAACAGTCTTGATTTTCTTTTCTGTTGAATTATGTATTATGTTAAATGATCAATAATTGGCTAATATTTTCACAAGATCTTTGAGTGAAGCAGTGGAAGCAAAAAGAGGCACAAAGTCTAATATTTCATCGACGCAAACATAGATGCATACAGTGGTACATATGATATAAAACTCAATATTCATGAAATATATTTAAATAATGTAATGAAATACAATCACATTGAAACTTGAGAACATTCTCAGGTGGGAAAAGAAGATACCAAAGTAGACCAATCTATCAAGTTTTATTTGTTTTGTATTTGCTTGATATTTAAATCCAGGTTTATTGTTTCAATAGGATTCGCTTTGTAAATACTCCCAAATGGTGAATTGCAAAGATGGTAATAGGGCTACTTTAGATTTCAGAGTTTTACTCTTTCAATCTTTCATGGATAAATGAATGTTTTATTCATATATATGCTTGTGTAATTGATATTTATATTGGCCAGACTGATTTAGCTCATGAGAAAATGGAGCAACTTTCCTGGATTTTGTGCAAATGTTACAACAACAGTATCAAAATCATGTTTTTCAAAGTGGGTTAAAGGTCAAGGAAGATAAAAACACATAAAAAAGAAAAAGGCTAGTCGCTATTTCTAACTCAAACATCTTATTACAGCTCAGATTTATCTGTTGACCCTTTTAATATCAACATGTTTATGAATCGGTATTAAGACCCGTAAAATCTAATCACTGTGTGTTTATGTTCCCCCTGATGCCGTATCAGAGAGCTGATGGTGTTTCCAGGCTGCTGTAGGTGATGATGTGTGTCAGGCTGTGGGGAGGGATTTCCTGAATTATTGCCTCCCTGCTTCATACTTGATCTCCTTATTGATGGCCTCCAGCTGTTTCTGCAGCATGATGGCCAGGGTTTGCACGTCTGTCTGTCCGCTGGGGGAAAGCAGCTCAAATCGAGGCTCCCCGTCGTCCTCGTCATCGGAGCAGCCCACGTCCATGCTCTGCTCGTACCCGGTTCCCAGCAGAGCCCCGCTCTCCCAGTCTGGGTACTGCACAGAGAGAGGCACACCAGAGCCTTCATGACACAAAAAACTGCTTTCAGGGTCTGGACTCATTTTTGTTTTCCACAATTCAAGAATAAAACTACAACTTTTAATTCTCCAACTGTATTTTAAGCCTGGCGGGCCACCAGGCTTAACTTGCACCCCCACCAGTCTGAGAACTGTTTATTTATTTATTATAGGGGTCTTTTTATAGACCTGTTGCATGTTAATGTTTTTATCAAAAATTTTTGTGCCTGCCCACAACAGTGGAGGGACAAAAAGACGATACTTTAACATGTTATGTAGAGATTTTCACACAGCAAAGGGAAAAATATCAGAAAATCATTGAAGAATAACTCAAAACCACTTGTTTTCTTCTCTATTTTTCTCCGCTCCCTGCGTCGGTTATGCTACACTCAGACTGGTTGCCATAGCAACTGATAACTACACCACTATATGTATCAGGATTCAACACAAAAAAAAACACACACTTTTAAATCTTGCTATAAACAAGTGAAAAGAGAGCAGGAAGAAGAAAAAAATCTGCCCCTTTCTTAATAATTACTAAATAATTTTTCAGGGTAGCATACATTAAATTAATAAATTTCAAACAATGTATAATTCTCTTCCTTATTAACTCTGAAGTGTAGAAGACTTGATCTCATAAACTGTTTTTGTGAAACTTGACTGCGAGAAACTTGGCCGACTTCTTCCAGAGACGCTGCGTTCAGGAGCAAAGCAGAAATCAGAATTTCTGAACGCAACAAGAGAAAGCAGATGACCGTGAAGAACCAAACTGTGTATTCAGCTGTGGTTAGAATAAAAAACCTTCTCAGATTTTGTTACAGCAGCTCCTTGATTTTCCTAATTGCGACTCGTTAAATTTAATTTGCCTGATTCCCTGTTCCCGTCAGCCGTTGATGTCATTACGTTTGACAGTTTTATTACCCCGTAGGCCCACTGTGGAGCAGGACGAGCAGGTCGCCTACAAACATCTGAGCAACAAAAGGGACACGTTTCCAGCGACTGCTACAAAAATACCGAAACATCGAAACCTAAAGCGGATCGCTTCAGGACGTCTTCATTTCACCGTTTCTGTCAATTATTTGTGATATTTTGACTAAACTGGTAAATTATTTCATTTGCTTTTACAGAAAATGAGTGTGGGAAATGTTGAAAACCTAAAATTGTTTAATAAATGCATTTGTTTTATTATTTTTATATGTTTTTCCAACAGTTGCACCTCTTCTTATGAATAAAAAAGTGACATTTAATTTCTGTAAAAAATTGTGTTTAGAAAATAAACAGTCAAATCTCAGAATGATTTGTGTTTTTGTTTTTACTTTTTATGGAAATACCTTAATACATGTGGAATAAGACAAAACTAACTTCAAAGTAACTTTCCAACTAGAAATAGCCGCTTATTTTAAGTCAATGATTCCCTTATATTGATATGAAAAAGAACTAGTTCCTTTAAGATTATCAAACTTATAACAAGATGTTTTTTCCATGTTACAAATGAAATAATCTGCCAGTGAAACAAATACTATTTCATCACTATTAGGGAATTATTTGCTTTACAAAAGCTGTTATATTTAGCTGAAAAGTTACTTCTAATTTAGGTTAGTGTTATTTCAACTATTTGCACTAGAAACTTCTATTTTTTGCAACTACATTGTTTTACAAAAGTTGTGCCTTTTGTGGAGCTCTTCTAAATAAAAAAAATATTTTATTTAAAATTAAATTTAACAAAGCAGAACAATTAAAATCTCTTTATATTTGTACTTTTGTTTACAAATATTCAGGAAACCTGAAATTAGATAAAACTAACTTATAAATAATTTTTCATCAAGAAACAGGAGTTTGTTTTAAATAAACAGTTTTTTAATATTGATCGAAGAAAAGTCTGGAAGATTATTTCACTTATAACAAGACATTTTAGTTTTGACTTTTTTGCACTAAAAACTCACTAAGATTTTGTATTTTTGCAGTGCAGCTACTGTTTTCCAGTAGTTGCACCGTTTCTGGAGCTTTAATAAATTAAAAAAGACATTTTATTTCTTCAATGAGTTGCATTGAGGAATAAAAACAGTAAAAATGTGAATTATTGGCACCTTGCTTGAGTCCTCATGGGCGGTGCTCCAGCGGGCCCTGTGGCTCCGCCTGCTCACCCCCCCGCCGGAGGCATTACCGAAGGGATCCAGGTGAGTGGTGGAGCCGGCCGGGAGCGACCCGCCTCCATGGGAATACCTCAGCTCCAGGGCGCTGCCTGGCAGAGAGCGGCTGCAGGAAAGACAAGGAAAAGATATGCCCAGACAAGATTAAAAGGCCAATTATCCCTGTGGTGGATGAGGTTTTTGTGGTAACTTGTCTGTGACAGTTTAACAAAAACAAACAAGTTGAGGAATGTTGTGTAAGAGGGCATTTAAAAGTGGGAGAAAGGAGGAAAAATCTGGAGCTCGGCGTAACTAAGAGACACCTGGTGAACGCTGCAGCGTGTTGCTGTCAACAGGAGGCTCTGACAGATGACAGGGAAATGTTGGGTAATTCATGTGTTTATGCAGTGAGCGTGAAACGCATATCACCGCAGACAGCGCTTAGTGAGTGATTTATCGGCACTGGAGATGCTAAAGTTGTGCATCTTATAGGCAGGCAGGATTTAAAGAGTCTGTAACACGAAAAAAAACAGATATTTAAAAACGATGAATCACTTTCAATCTGTGTACACAAAATAAATATATAATAAATATCACAAATTATGATAAACTCCGTCGCCTGCAGAGTGTAAAACCGCGGCGCCATTTTGTGATGTAATGAGGGTAAGTCAAAATGTAAACAACTATGGCAGAAAACACAGAAGCGGAAGAAGTTGTCAATGCTTTTAGCGATTGGAAAGTTTTGGAGGAAGATGATCTGAGTGAGTGATGAAGAACACGAGACATTTCAAACTCAGAAATCTCCAAGTTTTTTCTATTAGATTTCTGAACTTAAACTAAAAGTTTCAAAGTTTTTCTCTCAAACTTTTGAGACTCAGAAATTTCCAAATCTCAAAGTTTCTGAGTATTTCCTAGAAAACTTACACTTTTTGAACTCAGAAACCTCCAAGTTTTCACTAAAAAGTTTCGGTTTCATTTTAAAATTTCAGAGTATTTTCTTGCAAATTTTTGACTTTTCAAACTTAAATTTTTTTTTCTTATTTTCAAGTTTCTTCTGCCAAATTTTCAGCTTTTCAAACTCAGAAATGTCCTTGTAGTTTCCAGAAAATGTCTGTATTTTTCCAGAGGAAATGTACTCCTTTTTATTTCTATGCAGAGTGGCTCTAACACGCCATCGTGTGTTTCATACAGTTGATTTAAAAGCTTCCGGTGAAAACTTCGTCTTTGTCTTTGTTTTATGGTGCGACAGACTCTTTCTGTTTGCGGACCTGGAGTAGGAGCCTCCGGGTCGGGCTCTGAGCTGGTCCACCTCCAGCTGAAGACGCTCCAGCTCTGCGATCAGCTGATCCTGGAAGTGAGAAACGACAGAGTCGGTCCAGAGGAAGAGCGAGTGCGCAGACAGGAACAGGAAGGCTGCATGCAGGAGTCGCACCTTGTTTGCTAGCAGATCATCCTGGAGCTTCTTCATGTTGGACAGTTCCTCAGAAAGGGCGTTCTGTAAGGAAGCCGTCAGTTTTTAACACTTCAGGTCACAAAGCAGAACAGAAACAATGAGAGGAAAACTGAGCTTAACGAGGGAAAATATGGAGAAACAATGGTGTCGTTATTCTGCTGACGGTTTGGTTTAAAATATATTTAACTGATTGAAAGAAATGAAAAATATTGTTTTCCATCCTTCCAACCATCCATCCATCCATCCATCCATCCATCCATCCAACCAACCATCCAACCATCCATCCAAACATCCAACCATCCATCCATCCATCCAACCAACCATCCATCCATCCATCCATCCAAACATCCAACCATCCATCCATCCAAACATTCATCCTTCCATCCATCCATCCATCCATCCATCCGTCCGTCCGTCCATCCATCCATCCATCCATCCATCCATCCATCCATCATCCATCCATCTTGTCTTTATTTCCTGTCGTTTCCTGTTTCATGCTGATCAAAGATGGCCGCCACCTTCTCCTCCAGAGCGGCCATCCTCTCCTTCAGGTGGAGCTGCAGCCTCTCGTTGGACTCAGACAGCAGTTTGTCCACGGTGTCAGAGAGACGCTTGTTGTGTTCGTCGTTCATCCGCTCCCTCTGCCTCGCCTGGGGAAAAACACCGAGAAGGTGGGAGGAGAGTTTAACACTCAGGACAAAGATTTCCATCTTTAGAAAATCAGCGCGCCTTTGTGTCGCAAAAAGAAACGGAAAAAAAGAAAGAGCGAGAGCGTGACTCACTCTCTGTAGCTCCTGGTTCTTCTCCTCCAGTTGTGCCTCCATCTGTCGCAGCCGCTCCTCAAAGTTGCCATGACGCTCCTCCGCCTGAATGATCGCAGAGGAAGACGGGTGAGAGCGGCGGCCATGTTGCAACACTTAAACAAATTATCACAAAGGAGGAAAGAAGCCTGTTGACCGAGTCTGCTAATTGGTTACATGCCTGTGCAGATGACAGCGCGGCGGGGGGGAGTCTGTTTGCCTGCTGCTTAGCGGGGAACTTAATACGAACCTGCCACGAAAGCCGTCCTGCCTGAACACGCCGGGCGAAACTACGGCGAACGCCACTTTTTGGCATGAAACTAAGTTCACAAGAATCAAGAATCTAAAGAGCTTTAAGCTACAAAAATAAAATTATCTGGTTGATGTTTACCATCTTGAAATAGTTTTTTTTTTTGTTATTCTAGCTTGACATATTGGAAAAAGTAGAAGGATTATGACATTTGGTTTATAAATAAATAAAAAAACATTTACTCAAATAAACCTTCCTTCCACTAAGCATCTACAAACTGGAATGATGTTACTTTATTCAGTATAATATTCCACCTTTTTTAAATGTCTTGGCTTTCAGGCATCCCATATACAGAAGGTGGTTGTCTACCTTCCACTAAACTTTTCTTTACACTTTCTATTTCTGCTTGGATGTACACACTTGGAATTTGCTGCTTTTTGTGAAATAAATCCAAATAATTCTTAAATGTTACATTTATTTTTTGTCACTGTAGTCAAATTTTCTTCACACATCTTGTCTTTGCATTTCCGGCAGGTCTCGTTCCACTGGCAGATTATTTCACTTATAACCAGAAATATTTCATCAATATTAAGGAATTATTCAGATTTCTGAATTTTTTTCTCAGAATTATGAATTTGAAATAAGAATTCTGACATTTTTCTGTTTTTTAAAAATTTTTATTGACTCTAATCTTTTGTGGGTTTTGCATTTTAAGCAATAAAATGTTTAGTTTCTTATTTTAAAAAAGGAAGTTAATTATAATTTTATGTGCATCTTTTCATGTATTTTCTAATTGTACCAAAAGGGTTAAGAAGCCTGCAGAATGTTTTTCTTTTTTTACCGGATCAATCATCAGGATAATCGATCAACATCGATCCGATGGTTTGTTTGCACACACCTTGTTGAGCGCGGCCACTCTCTGCGCCAGCTGCGCCTCGATCTCCGGCAGCGTCTCGGCCCGCTGCAGCGTCTGCTGCAGCTTCTGCTTGGCGTCGTCCAGACGCTCCTGCAGCTGCCGGTTCTTCTCCTCGCTCTGCGGGGAAACGGGCAGAAGCTCAGAGCGGCGCTCGCCCCGGGGCGGCGGCCGCAGGAAGAGGCTCTCCCCACCTGTCTGTGCAGAGACTCCTTGCTGGCCAACTCGTTCTCCAGCTTGTCTTTAATGTCGTGGAGAGACGTCGCCTCCCGCTGGGCGCTCAGGTACCTGCAGGCCGCAGCAAGATGGCAGCCGGGGGAGTCAGAGCGCTCCAATAGTTCATAAAATAAAAACACAAAGAAAACACAAACCTGCGCTCCAACGTGGTGATTCTCTCCTCCATGTCTTCTCTTTGACAAAGAGCCTGGAGGAATAAAAACGGAGATTCAGACTAAAAGTTGCTGTTGACACTCCTTATGGAGCCGATATAAGAAGATAAAAGAGCAGGAAGTGGAGAGAAATAAATCCATATCGTCTGACCTTCAACCACTTTTATTTGTGTGTTTTTCCTTCCACTAAACTTTCTATTTATACACTTGAAAGATGTCAATTCAAAAAAACATATCAGTAAATACTACTTAATATCTTAATACTTCAAATACTTATTTTTTACTTCTATTTTTCTTGAGATGTCCTGTGTTTGCATTTCAAGCATCTCATATAGAGGAACTGGTTGTCTACCCTCCACTAAACTTTCTATTTGTTCTTGGCTTTATGCATTTGAAATAGGTCGCTTTTTATTAAATAAATCCATATAATGTTTTACTTTCATGTTTCTTCACATGTCCTGACTTTGAATTTGAGGTATCCCAAACAGAGAGGCTGGTTTTCTACCTTCCACTAAACTTTTCTCTAAACTTTCATTTGTGCTTCGATTTATACATTTGAAGTATATAATCCTCGTGTTTCTTCCCTTTCACAAACATTTAAAAGTTGTTGATCTGCTGCTAGATGACAAATGAAAGTTGCTGTTGACAGATTTCAGCGTCTTGCGGCTCTGATGTCGGCAGATTAAAGAGCAGGAAGTGGAGGGAAGCGGTTGGGGGAACCGGCTCGCCTGCCTCTCATCTCAAAACACTCAGTTCACCTTTCGCAACGTATTCTGCTTACAGGGTGGAGGTTCTTCGGGTTCCAGTCTGGACCCAGTCTGCTGCCAGAGGCTTCGTTAGCTTAGCATTAGCAAGCTGCTAAAGCTCTCCTCACCTCCTTCAGGTCCCGCTGCAGCTTCTGGTTGGCCTCCTCGGATCGGGCCAGCTCCCTCCTGGCCGACGTCAGCTGCTCCTCGATCTCACCAACCTGACACGAAAAGTTCACATTATTATTTATAATCTGATTTAAACAGAAATCATCTTAATCCAGACACAGAGGCTCTCAAAGCTCTTTTAATGTCCTACACGACAAAAAAACATTAAATGTTAGTCATTTTTGTCTAGTTTCTTGATACTCTTGAAATAAGACAGAACTAACTTATAAGTTAGTTAATAATATGTCTTATTTAAGACATATTATTAGACGCTTGTTTAAGTCAAAAATTCTTCAAAAAGTAACAGTTCCATCAGCAGATTATTTCACTTAAAACATGGGAAAAATGTATTAATCTGCATATGGATCGAGTTCTTTTTCATCAATATTAAGGAATTATTAATTTAAAACAAGCTAAAACTTTACCAACTGAAAAAAATGAAATAAAAAAACAAGCAATGTGGATTTTGGTAGTTTTTGGCACCTGTCTGCACATGAGAGCCAGCCTCTCCTTCAGCTGCCCCAGCTCCGATCTCTGCCGCTCGATCTCGCCCTCTCTCTGCCGGTCGATGTCGGCGTCATCCAAGATGGACACCGGTCCGTTGGGAAGGCGCTGGGGGGAAACATCCACATCAGCTGACAGAGCGATCGCGACGTTTTGATCAGCACAAATAGACTCTGGTTAGGGATCAGTTTCAGGATTGGGATGAGATTAAATGAATCTCTGATGTAATAAAAAGTAAATATTTAGCGTATATAATAAAAATACTTTATTTTTACAGCACAGTGCTTCACATCAATAAAGTACAAAACAAATTCAAATCTTAACAGGAAGTTTTAGCTAATGATTTAAAAGAAAATAATGAAGTTTAATATATATTATTGAAATTATGATTGTGTTCTTTAAGCAAATTGCCTTTTCTGAGTCCAGTTAACGATTAATCGATTACTAAATTAGTGGAAGGTCATTTCAAAAGAATGAATGAATCGTTTTAATCCCAGAGTATTATCTTCTCTGTAAATGTTTTACTTAAAGCTGGTAGTTTTAGTCTTTCGGTGAGTTTGTGAGCTGCTGCTAATGCTCAGCTTGCACTAAAGTGTTTTATGTGTTTGGATCTCACTGATCATCGGCCAGGTTTCCTGAGGGCCTCCACTTTTCCAAGCAGACTCTGTGGGGCCAGCACTCGTTTAGTCTGGCAATCGGCAGGAGACCATTTTATTGATTTTATTTTAATTACAGATAAATACACAACATTTTCTGTGCTGTTGTTTCTCTGATGAAAAGGTTTTGGTTGTTCATTAGTGATGATGGGATGGAACAAACAGATAATAAGCTAAGCAGAAGACAACGAATAGATGGAAGTTTTTATTTAAGAATTAATGCTTGTAAATAATATAAACTGTAAAAATGTCATGATGAATGAAAAATAAGATAAAGGAACAGATATGAAAGTTTAAAGCTTAAAAACTCCAGATTTTTTTTTATTTAACTGAAATAATTAAAGGTGATCTGTTACGCTTCCTTGAACAGGTTAGGATCGGTCTATGCTCTATATGAAACATGTTCTTTACATTTTTAGCACAAAATCATTCGATTTTAGTCTAATCAGTTCAGAGTGAGTTGGTTTATGATGTCTTGTCACTTTAAATGCAAATAAAAACATCTTGTTTATTGCCGTCATGTATAGCATCAAATTACATTTGATTCAGTACAATCCAGTTTTGTTGCAACATTTTAACAGTTCAATCAAAACTTGTGTGATAATCAATGGAAACAAATCAAGTTTGAAAAACTTTTTAGCCAAGAATTTTACTTTTTTTTTGGTGTTTGAAAACCGTCTTCATCTGTCAAATGTTGATGTTTTGCCTTGTGGTGCTACTTTAGCTTACATCAATGCATTTTTGTCTCATTCAGCCTTCCTTAGTAATGACTAGTTCAGGTGGATATAGAGAAAAATAAATAAAAAACACACAACGCACTCTCGCTGATTGAAGCTTGAACTCTCCGACTAAGCTCATAAAAATAGAAGATGGTGCATAACTTCCTCCTCACTGAATGACACTGATGGCTGGAAGCCATATGGCTCTGAAGAAACATTCAGGAATACGCAGCAGACTGTTACAAAAGCTGCAACAGCTTCTGGCAATCAGGAGCCTCCTGATCGGCGCTCCAGCTGCAGAGTGAGGAAAGAATTATGCAGCATTTTAGACAATTTATATGTTTTACTGACGAGTGGAAAAGCAGCTTTGCTTCTGGTTGATTTGTGTCAGTTCAGTCTCAACAAGAACCCAAATATTTGTGATGTCAGTTCTTGTATTTATGGGATTTTACGCTGCATTTCAGCTACCAGAGCTGGATTTCAACATGGCGCCATCAGCAGCTCTTACAAACATAATTTTAATCTTTACTTTCCTTAAACTTTTTTTCTTTTAGTTTAGATTTGCAGGTGCTGAATGTAACATTGATTTTAGACGGACTGTCTTAAAATAAACATGTTTTTCACCACATCTTAGAACTGGTGATGCAAGGGGCGGCCATATTGAAACGCGAAGTCCGTCTTCCAAATCGTAACTGTCGAAGTTGCTCCCAGTTTCCAAGAGGAAAATCTGACTTGGGAGGCGTTCCAGTTGATTTTACTGATTGGGAAGTTGGGATTACTGGAACACAGCAAAAGCTTTAGGAAAACTCTTGAGAAATTAACCCGTTAGTCCAGTAGATTTGGTTTGATTGGAGAACAAAATTGCAACATTTGTTACATTTTCAGCTGAAGTGTAATGATTTCACACTACACTGTTTCAAATTATCTAAACCCTTTGAAAAAGCTGTTCCCCTAATCGCCTGTGGTGGCGCTGTACCACAAACTACTGAAGGAAATGACACAAAAACCTCTGAAAAAGACACTGAGCGCAACTTCCTTCTTCACAAAATGTAAACAAAACTGGAGTAGCATCAGATTTTAGTGATTTGTTTTTGGTAAAAGACTCCAAGTCCTTCCTTCTGCTAGCGATAGACTCACACCTTTGTTTTGGTTGTATTTACCCAGAATGCCCTGCACTGCAGTCTACTTCCTGCTTTTGGAGCGGTCTCTGGTCTGCTTGGCGTTCACATATGCATTCAAACACACCAGAGTTCACTTTGCATGTTGCATGTTCACAGTTCCCCAAACAAACTGGACTTCTAGCTAATTGGACAGGAGTTTGATTAAAGTGAACCAAATAATCTGGTGTGAATGCTTATGCTGCAGGTACAAATCTAAAGAAACCATCACTTCACCTCTTTGCCGTTGTCTAGTCCTTGCTGCCTTC
Organism: Poecilia latipinna; assembly: GCF_001443285.1. Classification (NCBI taxonomy): domain Eukaryota; kingdom Metazoa; phylum Chordata; class Actinopteri; order Cyprinodontiformes; family Poeciliidae; genus Poecilia; species Poecilia latipinna. The sequence goes on from NW_015114823.1 coordinate 45,926, forward strand.
GCTTCACTTGTTCCCTCAAAGACACGACCTGAAACAACAACAAGCATTGACTAAAGGTGGAACTCCAAGCATCCGTCAGGCTGGATGAACGGCGCGCTCACCTCTTGGGAGGAAGACTGCAGCTCTTCTTCTAGGACCGCCACGCGCTCCAGCGCCACCCGTAGCCGTTCCCGCACCTTCTCATCCAGCGCTTTGTGGTGCTCAAACAACGACTTGAGGGCTTTGAGGACTTCCACCTCGCTGGAGACGCCGGTCTGAGACTGGGTCAGCCTCTTCACCACAGTCATCCTCAGGCTGCGCTCGTGGCGGGCCACCAGGCACTCCAGATGTTCCAGGAGCAGCTGGAAGTTGAAGGTTTGCACACTGTAAAGCTGTCTGGAGTGATTACAGCATGCAGAGTCAGTGGTGTGAGCGTGAGGAGGCACAGAGGAGCGCTGACCCGTGTGTTGTTTCGCTCCGCCTTCAGCTCGGCTATCTCCTCTTCCCTCTCCAACAGCTGTTCCCGGCAAAGGTTCAGCTCTTTGGTCAGAACCGCAAACTCCTGAAAGGTTGGAAGAGGTTGTTGGTATCGACTGACTGCTGTGTGCTGATCACACACACACACACACTAAAGATCACACACACACCTACACACAAAGGCACGCACACAAACTCAGCACACTGCAATGGTCACTGCAACTAGCATGCTCCAGTGAAGCACTGCATGATTCTCTATGGAAAAGCAGAAAAATTACTGATATGGCATGATGACAACGTAGAGATCCATCCATCCACCCATTCATCCATCCATCCATCCATCCATCCATCCACCCACCCATCCATCCATC
>NW_015114823.1:51293-63972 GCF_001443285.1 Poecilia latipinna
CCATTTTAATTTTGACACGATTTTTATGCCTTTAGACATTGTATTGATGTTTGTATCGTGTTTTCTAATGTCCGTGTTTTATTTTGTTCCTGTTTGAAGTAACATTGTTGGGAGAAAAATAAAAAGAGAACTTGAGGAGAGGAAACAGGAACTGCTGCGTCGTCGGTTTTCACCCCCTTCAAAATAAGAGCACGATTATTAAAGACTCGCAAATTAATTGCAGAACGTTTCCAAAATATACTTAGTTCAACTAGAAGAGAAAAGATGATTCCATTTAAGAGATATTACATGGATTTACATCATATTCATATTTTTGAAGAGCTAAAAATTAAAATTATTATTTAATTTCATCATAAAGAGAGTTGGAGGAGTGAAATGTGTGCAAAACAGCCAGAGCAAGTCAGAAGCATAACAGGCTGCTGTTTAGTCTCCAAGCCATCAAGGAGATTCCCATTAATGCTTAAAAAATGAGAACACTAAAATTTAAGGAAGATTCTAAGGAATAGGTCAGTTTGCTTTGTAAAATGTTTTTTTAAGTGCTAAAATGTTTTCTCACTAAAAAAGGAACTCATATATTTCTTTTAGTGTCTTAAATAGCTACCAGAGAAAGTGGAATTGTTTAATGCAATTACTCAATTAATTGTTGGAATAATCAAAACAATTGCTTACAATAGCTGTAATTGAAATCCTGTTTGTGGTGTTGCTTATCAGCGTTTACCACGTTCATCTCTGCCTCTCTTAGATTTCTCCTGAGATTAAATTCCTGTTTTTGGCGTTTTTTTCTGACTCGCATGCGACCATGGCGTGACACACTCATGACACACATAGCACATCCTCGAACACGTGTGCATCAACTCATGCGTGTTTTCACTTATGCAAACGAGCCATTAAAGGGCACTGATGCATGCACGTCGCCACTGCTGCTGCTGCTGTCTTCGCTCCACGTGTTAGCAGTGATCACTTTACCCCACGCACAGCAAACAGGCGCTTCAGACCCTTCTTTCTGAGGCGCCTGCATTTCAGCCAAAATGCATTAAAAAAGTACAGCGTGTTCAGGCAGCGTGGCTGGGCTGAGAGACAGGAGAGGAATGAGAGGAGGGCAAGCGTTTGAAAAGAAGGGAGGAAATCACTATGTGCAGATGGCATGTTCTGGGCCCAGAGGATATCATAACACTGGGATTAATTCATGGGAAAATGGAGTGAAACACTTTCCTCCCTTCTTCTGTAGCTTTCTTTTTGTTCACAAACAACTTCCATACCCTTTATTCCCACCAAGGTTATTATAGTTAACTAAAACCAGAGTTGGATAGTAACTAGTGACATTTATTTTTTTTATAAATGTACTTTGGAGTATTTTTACAACTTCTATTTGAGTACTTTTATTATGAAGTATCTCTACTCTTACTTGAGTAAAATTTCTGGATTTTCTACCCACTTAATGAAAAACAAACATGTTTTAACCAAAGATTCACCAGACTCAAGACACACACCTGCAGCTTTTGTTAAAATTTCATAAGTTTTTAATTGAAGAAACTGATCTGAAACGGAGTTCCACTGGGGTTGCTAGGTGACGGATGGAACTCTGCTGTGGTTGCTAGGTAACGGGCAGTGACTGCTGATTTGGGACGTTACATTTTGGACTTTTTTGAAACGGCTCATTTTCCAGACACCAAAAAACATGAACTTATTGGCAAAAAACGGCTGGTGGGGTTTTTTAAGTGCTTGGGTTGTTTTTAGAAGCAGCATTGACTTATACGGAAGTACAAAAATGTGCAAAATGTGAATTTTTTTCCACTGTAAGAGCTCTGTATAGGGGTAAATATTTTTCCTCAGCACTGTATAGTCTGGGGAAGTAAGGAGTTGGGTAGTAAGTTTTATATTGAAAGAAACTGATTTAGAAAATATCTCTTTTGCCTGATTTTGTTATTTTTTTGTTACTGTTGTATTTTTTGTTTTTAAAATACAAAAATTTCTACTTAATTTTATATTTTGGTTCATCTGATGATGTAATTTTAAAATATGAAATAAATTTGATTCCTTACTCAGAATTTGGGTAGACTTTTTTACCAAATACGTATAACAAGACATTTTCCCATGTTATAAATGAAACAATCTGCCAGTGCAGCCAGAACTTTTTTTTTAATCAATTTTAAGGAATTATTTATTTAAACAAGCCCCTATATCTTGCTAAAAGGCTACTTGTAAGTTAGTTTTATCTTATTTCAAGTGTACTAATGTATTTGCAGTAAAAAACAGATCAAAATTATTTGGTATGATTTTGTGTTTTTGCAGTGTGAATTTCATTGTGTTTCTTATCTTTAAGATATTTTCTCTTTTTGGTTTTGTTTTCCAGTCTTGGCAGACAAACTCTGTGAACTCATCTGTGTATTACACCAATCCATGTTTTCTTCAATCTGCATGTGCGTGCGTGCGTGCATGCGTGCGTGCGTGATTGTATTGATCTGCTCTTCCTGAGGTAATATGGCCCTTTCATGTCCGGTCACTCTGCGTTGCAGCACCTCGGCACCAGCAGTTATTTTGATCATTCAGTCGGAGCGACAGAGGAGGAAAAAACCCCAAAAGGTGCAAACAACAGGGAGGAATCATGCGGCCTGAGGCACCAGACTCCTGCCTGAAAATAGAGACGGAGTCCTTCTGGGTCGACTGCAGCTACAACCTGATTAGCTCTGGAATGTAGCATAATATTGGCAGCATTTTCTCTCCATCTTAAGGTTCTGGGTGGTCTCAGTTTGTTATTGAAACATCTGAAGAATCTGATGTGCTGTTAGTTTATCAGTTTGAAACCATTTTCAACTGTCTGAATGATAAAATATTCTGTCTAATCATTTTTTTATTTTTATTTTTTATTTCTCAATAAGGGATTATGCCAGAAAAATGTAAGCTAAAGGTAAAAACAGTTTTATTAACTAGCGATAAAAAAGAAGGGAGTGATTTCAGGATGAGCAGAATATTTTTTATTATCTGATTTAATTACATTTTATCTCCTCCGTAATTCATTTTAGAATTACGATTCTAAAATGAATAATTAAATTGAATCTCAGTTTATCATTGAGAATCATGTAAAAGATCTTCATAAAGTTAGTAAAGTTTAAATATATTTTAATTTGCTTTATTTTTTATTCAAAACAGTCCAAATATATGCATTTATCTTTTATTTTAAGAGTCTAATGATAAGTTATACATTTTTCAAATCTACTAATATTTAATGATTCTATTCACGCTTCTTTTATTTTTATTTTATTTAATTTTATTTGAATATTATTTTATTATTTTGAATAATCCAATATTTTTTTTCATTTAAAAATATTTTCAGTTTGTATTATTTATTTGAAAGTTCTTCAGTTACTGTAACACTTAACAGCTTATTAAAATCACAATATTATATTGATGCATTTTATTTTAAGAATTATGCAGTATACCTTAAGTGACAATATGTACTTATGTTAAGTATCTTAAAAGGTATTTTATATAAAAAAATGTAATTATATTTCTTATTTTGTTATTACTACCTTTCTAAATTTCTTTTTGTTGTGAAACAAAAGATTCAAATAGATTTATGGGTTAAAAATCTTACATAAAGTAAAATATTCTGTGCAAAGCCCAAACTTCTAGCTGGGTCCATAGCTTCTCTGAAGAACTATGCTGTCTTATAAGGATATAAGATAAAATTCCAATTTGTAACGAATTTAAAGCAAAAATACTGAAAATCAGAAGAGGAATATAAAACTAAAACCTTTTTCGGCTTAAAATAATAGTTTCTACTTTGGTTCTTTGACATTTTCTATAAAAACAAAAAGAAAACTTTACTAAACGATCTTTTTGACAGTTAATTTTCTGTTATCTTGTCTAAAAGAAATAAAACTGATGAATTGTGTGACCAAGCTGTTGCAGTTTGACTGTTTGTACCGGGCCGACCCAGCGCCACCTGGACCAGCTGCAACAACAACATCCTGATTACAGGTTGAAGCATCAATAATTCAGCACAAGGGCACTAACTGTCTACCTTCAAGTGGAGCCCAGACTTTGTTTTGATTTTGCATGCAGGTATGTATTATTCTGTTAGCTAAAACTGCAAATTCAAACTGTAGCATCGTCTCAACTCAATAAGATACAAACTTTTCATCTGTTCCATCACAGTAATAGTAATACTTTATTTCAAATGAGATTTTGCACTAGAAGCTAGACTGAAAATACTTGGTGAGATTTGTGTTTTTGCATTGAAGAGACAGTTCATGATCAAATGCGACTGAATTTGAAAGATTCTGCAAAGAGGAGTGGCTGCCAGCTGAGTGGCACAGGCAGTTTGTCTGATGTTAAAATGTTCTGATGATCTGAAACATTTTCTTAAAAGTGACCTATTATTCTTCCTTGAACAGGTTATGATATGTCTATCAGGTACTATTTTTGCACAAAATCATCCTTAGATATTGAGATTTTAGCCTACTCAGTTCAGAATGAGTTGGTTTATGATGTCTTGTCACTTTAAGTTCAAATAATCTGCTGCAGGCCACGCCTCTGTATTCTGTAAAGGGGTAAATACTCCACTTGGGTTGCTAGGTGACGGACGGAACTCTGCTGCGGTTGCTAGGCAACGGGCAGTGCCTGCTGATTTGTGAGGTTAGATCCTGGAAGGTTTTTGAAACAGCTCATTTTCCAGACAATAAAAAACATGAACTTATTCCCAAAAAAATGGCTGGGAATTTTTTTTTCCATAGGCGCCGGGTTTGTTTTTAAAAGCAGTAGAGACCTAAATGGAAGCACAAAAACGGGCAAAATGTGAATTTTTCCACTTTAAGAGCTCTGTAAGTTGGTAAATACTTTTCCTCATCACTGTACTGTATTGTCTGGGATGGAAGCATGCTGCCATGCGGGGCGTCCCACCAGTTAAAGCCGTGTTTCTACCTGTGGCAGGGCGATGGACAGCTGCCTCTGCAGGGACTCCTTCTCGTGGCCCAGCTCTCGCAGGCGAAGGTGCGCCGTCCCCAGGCTATCCTGCGTCTCCCTCAGGCTCTCCAGCAGCCTCTCCCTCTCCGTCAGCATGTTCACCATCAGCGACTCCAAGTTACCAGAGCTTCCCCCTTCATCACTTCCTCCTCCTCCTCCTCCTGCTCCTCCACCGCCACCGCTGCCACTGCGAGGATCTCGGTTTCCGTAGCCTCCCATCCCGCCTGCGCCCCCCGCTGGAGAGGACGAGCCACCGCCGCCACCTCCACGGCTGTCCTCTGAGATGGTGGGCATCACCTCGCACATCATGGTGAGGCCTGAGGAGTTTTCACAGGAGGGGATAGGACGGCCTGCTGAGGAGCTTCTTCCTCGTCATGAAAAGTACGGCTGCTGGTTTTTGTAAGGAGGGATTCTGTCAGGGGAAGATGTGAGGAAGACGAGGTGGAACGGATTGAAGATGTGGATTAGGGATTGGGGAACAGGGTGGCGTGGGGTGCAGGGATGAGAGGGACAGATGTGGGTTTTTAGTGAGCGACCTCTGACCCCTCGGCTCTAAGGTTACTGGGCTGCCAGATGAACCTGAAAGGATAAGAAATCACAAGGCCAGTTTTTTTTAAACAACACAAATGAAGGATGGACAATGAATTAATAACAATACATATCGCAATGATCACTAGATCAATATAAGTAAATAATACATCTGATTGTCTATCACTGCAAAAACACAAAATCTTAGCAAGTTTGTCTAGTTTCTAATGCAAATATATTTTACACTTTAAATGAGACAAAACCGACTTGCAAGTAACTTTTCAGTGAAATATAGAAGCTTATACTAATAAATAATTAATTAATGGTGATGAAAAAGTTATTTTTCCACTGGCAGATTATTTTACTTATAATATGGGAAAAATGTCTTGTTATAATAAGAGCTAGTGTTTTCTGTGAAGCACATAGATGATGATAGAAAGATAACAAATAAAGCATCCTAAACTGACTTGCTACCTCTTCCTGTTTACGTTGACGCTAACATTAGCAGCAGATGATATGGATAGATGCTGCGGGAAATTATCAGGGATCGGTTCAATAGTTTCATTGTTTATTTTTTTACATAAAAAGACAATCAGAACTGCCAGCACTAAACCCCTAAGATAGCGTTAGCATTGTTAGCTGTTAGCACAGCTGGCTAGTACAACAGGATAGGAAAGCAGTTGTTTATAATTGTAATTTCTTCAACAAAACTATCTAAGTTTGTTTTTTATATAAAAAGAAGATGCTAACAAAGAATGTTGCACTGGCATAGAGGCTGAGAGAAACACCTAAACGTGATTTTTTTTAAGCTAGTAGCTAGCACTGCAGCACAGCTAGCCATCACAGAAAGTTAGAAAAGTCTAAAAAGAAACTAGACCAGGAATACTTGGTAATATTTGTGTGTTTTGCAGTGTAGTGACTGTCCCGGTACGCTAACTTCCTCCCAAAGTACAATTTAAATAAAGTGGAATTTTGACTAGAGTGGTCAATCCAGTTCATTTGTAAAAACTCTTAACTTACAAAACATTAATCCAACAATTACTCAGCAATAATAACTTAAGTACCTCTACAGGTTGCAATAAAGAATATATTGTAGCAAGTATTGCTGTTGTTGTTATAGAAAAGACAAAAAAAAAGAGCTGGTTCGAGCTAGCATTAGCATAGTACGAAAGTTAGCAAAGACCAAAAACATGACTATTAGTTTAATTGGCCTCTAAAAATTGCTGTTAGGAGCAATAGTTGTTTGTTATGTTTGTGTGTTTGCTGTGTGATAACTGGTGACCTGTCTGTGATGTACCCCAACTTTGACCCAATGACCCCAGAAGATAGGCACCGTTTCCCTTAAAGATGCAGTATGTAACTTTTATAAAATATTTGTTTTTTATTTGTTAAAACTGTCACCATGTCATGACAGTTTGTATGAGACAGATAATCTGTGAAAAGATTGATCTCCTCTGTCTGAAGTAACTCACCACACCAACCAGAAACAACCAATCAGAGCCAGGAGGCGGGTCTTAGCGCTGTCAGGCAACCTTAAGTAGTCACGTGCTAAAGGCAGAGAAATGTTTATCCACCATCATATATGCTCATGCCTAGCTTTAGCATATGCTATCTGTACGTACTATAGATTTTGACAGACAGCGCTAAGACCCGCCTTCTGGCTCTGATTGGTTGTTTTTAGTTAGTACTGGGAGTACTGGGAGAAGGCAGAGGAGTTGGATTTTGTCACAGTTTATCTACTATACTGTCACCACATAGTGGCTGTTTCATCAAATATGTAAAAAAATGTTTAAAAGTAACATACTGCATTGGATAAGTGGGTATAACCAACAGACTAACTTTTATTTCCTCTGATCCATCCATTACTCTCTTACTGGAAAACAAAAACACTCATTACCTCCTTTCCCCCTCACTCTACTGATTCAACCATCGTGCGTGTCAGAGCGTCTACACCTCATAATGGTAATGATAAATGCGCATGATGAAATCATTCACGCAAAAGACAGAATAATAACTGTGTCAGGCTTGTGTAGGTTACGGTAGAAATATGCGGCGCAGCTGTTAACATTCATGTGGAGGGAATGGAAATGGGGTGTCATCATGAATTGTGTCACCGGCGGATTTGTATTAATATTTTTATTCTTTTGTTAACGTTTCCGGCGCCCATTTGTGAAAACATTCAGCGGGCCTGTGATGTTTGTGTTGCTGGGAGGGAGAATGAAACGCTGTCTTGGGGAACAGACATCGTACATTTCCGTGCAAGGTAGCCTAACGCTGCTATCACATCATGGTGGGAGGTGCCAATCATCCTGTAAATGATGCAGGCCTAATTAACGAGATTACACCAGAAGATGTCACACCTCTGGATTAAAATCTGTGGCTGCGATTAACACAAGTGGCGCAAAACCGTTGCGCTTAATCCAATATTAAGGTGGCTATTTCCCATCAACACCCCAGTGCTGCTGCTGCTCCCCCTCCTCCTCATCCTCCTCATCCTCTCCTCTTCACCCCACCACCCATAAAAACAGCTGGAAACGCGCCGCTACAAATCCGAACAGCTGTTTGCGCGGCTTACCGTTTCCATGATCGACGGAGACGGGAAATAAAAGCGCATATCCGGCCGGTTCACTCCATCAGAGCATCCGAGGAGAGACGGGAGGCTGCAGGTTATCCCTGTTCCAGCCCGGTTACCAGCCTGGACCCGTCCCCTCCCTGCCTGAGCTGCTGGAGCGACGACGGCTCCGAACCGACGCTGCGTCAAGCCGCACGCAGGCGGCGCCAAAGCCACTTCCGGTACGGAGCATTTCCATTATTTCACAGACAGATTTTCACATTTATCAGTCAGGGGCAGTTGAGTTGGGTAGTAACTACTTACATTTACTCAGTTACATTTACTTGAGTAACTGTACGTAGAAATGGCAAATTAAGGTTAAAAAAATGCTAAGTGAAAGTTGATTAAATAGCGCAAATGGACATATTCAGAATTAAGGAAATGCTAATAACAAACACCAGAGAGAAATTTAAGCTGTGACCAATTTCAGAGGTGAGTACTCAAGTAAGATGAGCACTACCTCAACATATTTTTACTCAAATAAAAAGTATGGGGTAGTAAAAATACTTCTAAAAGTATTTTTTTTCAAAAGTTACTCAAGTAAATAACTATAGTTGAAGTTACCCAACTCTGATAGCCAGCAAAGTAAATCCTTAAACTCTTGTTTAAGGATTTAAAATTATTAAATAGACTGGCATGAAGAAATTTATTTTTTTTAAACATTTATTTTTTAAAAAACAATTAAGACAATAAATAATTAGTTTATTTGTTTTGTTTACTGTCTTTTGTCTGCTTGTTTTGAATAGCAACATAGAGAAAAAAATTAAATATAAATAAAATGTAAATAAATAAAATGTTTAAATGGAAAAATGAGAAGGTTTGGTTATCTATCTATCTATCTATCTATCTATCTATCTATCTATCTATCTATCTATCTATCGTAATAAACAATGATTTTGAATAGTAAGCAGAATAAAAACTTTATTTTATTAGTTAATTAATTGCATTTCCTGTTTCTTCTCTGTTTTTGTGCAACTTCACGGCTTCCCGTCATCTTTCCTGCTTCTGTTGAAGATGCTGGATCTTAAAGGAACAAACCTCCACCGAACCGACCGGGGAAACCCATTATCTGAATTTTTACCTTCCACTAAACTGTAAGTTTCTGTCTCCAACTGCCGAGTATGAAATACTTGAGACGTTTCCGCTGCTTTTCTTGAGCCGCTGAGATTCAAAACTTGACAATTAAATGGAATAATTGCGCCCTCTGCTGTTGAGTCTCCATAATACAGGGAACTACACGTTTCAACAATGTCTTCTCATTTAGTTACTATCACTATTTGGAGTAATTCTCCAAGTAATGTAAATTTCGGGCAAAAAAATCTTGGAAAAAACTTGGACATTTGTAGTTTTAAAAGAAGAAAAAAAAAGAAATTTTGAGATTAACCTTAACTTTCTAGAAAAAAAAAATCAGAAAATTCTGAGCTGCTGAGTTTGAAAATTTGCTGGAAAATGTTGAGAAAAATTGATCTCAGAAATTTTTAAATTAACTGGCAATTATTCAGAAATGTTTCTAGAAAATTGCTGAGAAAACTCGCAAAAGGAAATTTCTGAGTTTGAAAAGTTTAACATTTGCCAGGAAAAAGTGTTGAGAAATTTCTAGATTAATCTCAGAAATTTTATAGAAAAGAAACTCAGAAATTGCTGAGGGAGAGAAATTTTTGAGTTTGCAGAATTTAAAATATCTGAGAAAAAAAAACTCTAATGTTTTAATCTCAGAAAAAAATGAGAAATTTCCAGTTTTTTTCTGAAAATTCTTTAAGATTAATCTCAAAATTTCTTTATTCTTACTAGCAAATTTTCAACTTTTCAAACTCAGAAATGACCTTTTCTGAAATTGCTAAGATTAATATTTTTGGCAGAAAGTTGCTCCTCTTTTACAACGTGCCGTCGTTTCAACCCTTGTGTCTCCAACCGACCCCACACCCATAAAACCTGTATCATTTGCCTCAGTCCTCGCACGCACAAGGGTTAACTAACCTAAACTTTAATCACGTTTATATTTTTCTAAGGTTTATTTTAAAGTCCTTCAGTTACGTATCAGTGAGAAGAAAAGTTATGAACAAACTCCATCATCTTCTTCTTTTTTCCTATTTTTTCTTCTTCATTTTATTCGTTTTCATTAACATTTTCATAATTATTTTCTCTTTTATCTTGATCATTATTATCATTAGTAAAAGCAGCATCATGATGTTCCTGACTACCGTCACATCATCTTCTTCTTCTTCTTATCATCTTCCTCCTCATTTTCTGTATTTTTCAGTTTGTTCACCTTTATCATCTTCATCTTTATAATCCTCAGTATCATCACTGACCCTTCATCACAGATATCCTCTTTTCATCACTTTAGAAAAATATTAACTTCAGTGTTGTTTTAATAAAACAAAGCGTTTAGTTAAAGTTTTTCATTAGAATATTTAGAACTTGTTTCTGTGTGTTTCTGCTTTGGGCAGCTGTGATGTTTTAAACTTGAGGCTCATGAAGGTTTCTTAAGAACGATACATCTGACTCTAAGAAATGACACCGACCTTGTGGCAGAGGGATCTTTCCTTAGACGTCTATATTTATCAGGAGTGACGGCGGTTACTGACGAGCGGCAGCTGGACGGACACAGGGAAGGGAGGCGCCCTGGAAGGTCACCAAAGGTCAGCGGGTTAGAGGAATGCAGATAGGAATGTGGCAGCTTGGGGTGCAAATACTTTAACGGGCCAAGCAATAAAGACGGAACGAAATCACCTGGGAGAAGTGACAGAAACTGAGTTTACAAAGACAGATTGAACTTCCTAATAACACGATAACACATTAACAACTATATGAAGAAAACATAGAGGATTCTCTCCAGTTAACATCGGATATCAGAAGTATTTGGGCCGTTGTAGGTAGAAAAAAAATGGAGTAAAGTTTTGCCAAAAAACTCAGAAATTCAGAGATTAATCCCAGAAATTTTCCAGGAATTATTGCAAATTTCTGAGTTGGAAAATTCAAAAATTTGTGAGAAAACATTTTTTTTTAGATAAAATTTTCTAGAAATAAACTTGGGAATTTCTGAGTTTGAAAAGTCAAAAATTCGTGAGAAAAAACTGAAAGTTGTGCTAAATCTAAGAAATTTTCTAGAACAGCACATCTGAGTTTCAAGACATTCCAAATATTTGGTTAAATTTGTGGAAAGTATGTAATCAGATAAATTGAAATAAAAATGTGCGATTCCTACTATTTCCATGAATAATGCCAAGAAAATTTATGAAAATAAGCAAAACCATTATAAAATAACAAAGCAAGGAAGAAGAAACACTTTATGCAGGAACAGTTCAAAATGGTATGATGGGTTATGCAGATTCCATAACTCAAGATTTTTCCATTAAAATATTTGTTTGTTTTAACATATTACGTTCCTAAAATTATGGCCTCTGTCATATTTCCAAAAATAAATCACCACCTCTTTCTTTCCAAGAGATGTCTTAGGTACAAAACAACCTTTTGGCCAAAAATTACTTTGGCTATTATTTTAGGAAGGTGACGATCTTAAAAATGAACAAAAGTAACGTATCGTTTGTTTTATTATGTGACAATATTATGAAATCACGATTGTTTTGTTTAAAACTTGCTTGTTAGCCAATTAGCTGAGAAAAAACACATTTAAATAAAAATAAAATAAATCGCAAGTTTTTAATCGCGTTTCCGGTGTACACCGGAAGTAAACACAAATGATTCGAGGCGCTTCCTTGTTGCTGACAAAAGTGGATTATTTCCCCCCAGATTTACATTATCTGTTATTTCACTAAATATCAATGGGAAAAAATGCCTCGTAGAAACGAGATTCCGGAAGGCATCCGGTCTAAAGTTGTAGATATGCACAACGCCGGGATGGGATACAAACTGATTTCAAAGAGTCTGGAGCTGCATCACTCCACAGTTAGAAAGATTATCCATAAATGGATACGATTTAACACCGTGGCGACCCTGCCGCGGAGTGGGAGACCCATGAAGAAGCTTCCGAGCAGGACACGGACAGCTCAGCCGGAGGAGGTGAGCCGGGTGAACGGGAAGCCGCAGCTTTGTACCCGGCAAAGGGAATCAGTGTAGCGGGTTAAAGATGCTGAGGAGCTGGAAGGGCTCCGGGTTTCTGGGACGACGATGGGATCTTTAACACCACTGGTTTGGCGTGATTCGTTTTATTTATGAGTGTTTGTTTGTTTTCAGGAAGAACATGTTGCGTTTTACAGCAGTAAAGCCGAAACTGGCATTCTAATTTTAATATATTTATATTATCCATCCAACCATCCATCCGTCCATCCAACCATCCATCCGTCCATCCAACCATCCATCCGTCCAACCAACCATCCATCCGTCCATCCAACCATCCATCCATCCAACCAACCATCCATTCATCAATCCAACCAACCAACCAACCATCCATCCATCCATCCATCCATCCGTCCACCCATCCATCCAACCATCCATCCAACCAACCATCCATTCAACCTTCCATCCATCCATCCATCCATCCATCCATCATCCATCCATCCATCCATCCATCCATCCATCTGTCCATCCATTCATCCAACCATCCATTCAACC
>NW_015114823.1:67065-79112 GCF_001443285.1 Poecilia latipinna
CAACCATCCATCCAACCAACCATCCATTCAACCTTCCATCCATCCATCCATCCATCCATCCATCATCCATCCATCCATCCATCCATCCATCCATCTGTCCATCCATTCATCCAACCATCCATTCAACCAACCAACCATCCATCCATCCATCCATCCATCCAACCATTGATCCATCCATCCAACCATCCATTCAACCTTCCATCCATCCATCCATCCATCCATCCATCCATCCATCCATCCATCCATCCATCATCTTTTTCCATCCTAAGATTCTGTTGCATTTGTGTCATTTTATGATTAATGAAGCGTAAACGGCTCATTGATTCAAGAGCTTTGCCTTTTAGCTCAGAACCTTCTTCAGCATCACAGCATATCCTCTACTTTAGCATCATTGGTGAACAGACACTTGAGCTTTTCTGCTTCATGCAGAACTCAGCTGGTTCAAAACTGATGGTCCAACTTCTGTTTCCTAATTTGGACATCGTTCAAATTGTTCTTTTGTTTATTAGGCTGATCGTGCTGGGCCTGCGGGTGATAGAGGAGGGGATAAGACACAGGTAAAACATTTATATATCATTAACATTTATCTTCACTCTTTTAAAAATCAGCTTCGTATTTTACTTTTGTATGTTTGTTGTAAATTTCATCTAAAAATAACATACTTTCCTCCATTTTTAGGTTGATCTGCAGTCAGCTGGACCAGCACATCTTATTAAAGAAGATCCAGATAAGAAAACGGTAAAAAAAATAATAAAATAAAATAATAATAGTAATAATAAATTTACTCAGTATGGGTTGAGATTGTTAAAATAAAAGACACCCATTCTGTTTGTCTTTTAAATCCTAGAGAGACTTGAACAGTGAATGTGAAGATGCTGACAGTGCGGACTATTCATCTGATTCTGATGAAGAAGAAGACCCCATGGTGCTAAATGTTTTAATAAACCTAAGAGATATGCTACTGGTAGAAACTGTAAAATATTCAGATTATAATTTTTTCTCTGACTTTTAGCTCAGGGTCCTGTTTCCCACAACAACAAACGACACTGAAGAAGATCCAGACCACAAAACTGTAAAGTAGATTCAAGATGTTGATTTTTGACTTCAATGAGTTTCCTCCATTCTTTGGTCCTTCTTTTTTGCACAATCTTTGAAGTCTTTGGGCCTCTCCTAGACATATTTATTTTCTTTTATTGAAAAACATGAATTGGCATGTTTCTATTAAGCAAATTAATTTTCATAATTCCAGTTTCTGCAGTTATATGCCCAGTGGAATCCCAGCTTGAGATGCTGCTGCAACAAAAGATGAATTTATTTGAAGGTTTTGTTGACCAGCATTGACCATAATTGTAAAGGACGGCATATTTAGAGTTTTTTCTCCAAAGGGAATGAGATATTTTCTTGAACTGTATTTGTTTAATTCATCTTTTTAAGCCTCTATTTTTTCTATTTTACAGCGTAAAACTTCAGCTTCATGTGACGACACACCAGAAGACGATCCCATGGTTTGTTTCTCCTACATCCATTTTCATTTGACATCATCCCGTTTACCTTCTAATTTTCTCCCCATAACATTTCAGGAGCAGATTTTTGACCCAAACTTTGACGATGAGAAGAAGATTTACGCCGGTTCTTCAGTCAGTGTGAGAGCGCTCCTCCTCCTCCTCCTGGCCTTCATCCTGAAGCACGACTTGTCAAAAGCAGCCACCAAAGACCTCCTGGCCCTCCTCAACCTCATGGTGCCTGGATGCATTCCCAGCTCTCTGCAGTTCATAAAGAAACATTTGACTGACATTGACAAGAAGACAGAGATCCACTTGTACTGTCCCAGGTGTGAAAACTACCTGGGTGTAGAGCCTGGGACCGAGTGCGGAGTGTGTCAGCAGCGCTTGAGCAAAAAGAGTCTGCTTGAAAAGGCAAACTACTTCCTGGTGTTGCCTCTAGAAAACCAACTGAGGAAGGTCCTCAAACGCCTTCACTCAAAGCTGGGGAAGCATTTTACGAAGGACGATTACGTTTCTGACGTCAACACCGGCGGTGAATATAAGCACAAAGAGCAGGAGGGCAGTATTACACTTACCTTCACATGTGACAGCTCTCCTCTCCTCAATTCATCCAAGTTTTCAGTCTGGCCCATCCTGTGCACCATCAACGAACTTCCGTATGTGGAGCGGTGTAAGAATGTCCTGCTGCACACGTTGTGGTTCGGCAAAGGAAAGCCGCTGCTTCAGTGTTTCTTTACGCCGTTCATTAACGAGCTTCATAAACTCTCTCACGAGGGCTTCACTTGGGAAGACGAGAGCGGGTTAGAGCTTAACACCAGCGTGTTGGCGAAAATCTGCGTGTGCGATTCAGTGGTGAGGTCAGCGGTGCAGAACTTTCAGCCGTTCAGTTCGGAGTTTGGCTGCGGGTTCTGCTACCACAAGGGAGAGCTGGTTCAGAAGGGCCGGGGTTACACCAGAGTCTATCCGGTTCAGGTGGACGGATGTGACCTGCGGCACATGGCTGAGACGGAGCAGCTGGCCATCGTAGTGATCGAGAATGGGTATCCACAAGGTCAAATGGGTGTCAAAGGTCACAGTCCGCTGCTTCTGCTGCCTTCGTTTGACGTCGTCAAGGGTTTTATCCCAGATTACATGCACTGTGTTTGTCTTGGGGTTGTTCCTGAGTTTGTCAATCTTTGGTTGGATCCTCTTTATGGCAGAAAGCGCTTCCACCTTTCACCTCAGAGTTTGAAGAACCTGGACAAAGCTTTGTCTGCCATCCAACCCCCAGATGAGATCAGACAAAGACCTCGGCGCCTCAGTGAGAGGATGCATTGGGAAGCATCCGAGTGGCGAGCGTTTGCTCTTCTCTACTCTCCTGTAATACTGAGGAAGGTTTTACCAAACCTGTACTACAAACACTGGATGCTTCTCATTTCATCGCTTCACATCCTCCTCTCCCAGTTTGCCACCCAGGAGGAGATCAGCTGTGCAGAGCTGTGCCTGGTTAAGTTCGTCTCCCAGGTGCCGTCTCTGTACGGACTTGAGCATTGCTCATTTAACTGCCACTTGCTGATGCATCTCACGGACTGTGCCCGTAACTGGGGACTACTGTGGGCCAACTCCGCCTTCGTCTTTCAGGGTGTACACAGCCGACTCCTGCAGATGTACGCCAGGGCTCAGTCTGCGCCATCCAACATCTTCAAACAGATAGTTTCCTATGATGAGATTATCATGAAAGGAAGCGATGTTCTGAAAGATGCTGGTACAGAAATCACAGACCTGTTTTCTTCCATGACAAGCTGTGGTATCCTTACCAAGTCATCCAGCTGCATCAGTGAAGACGTGTTTACTTTGGGATGCGGCTCTCAGAGATCTCTAACTGTGAGAGAACTTGCTGCATTGCAGAGCAAAGATACACGACCCGTTACTGAATACGCACGTTTTGTCTACAGAGACATGATGGTCACCACTTTGGACTACAGCGTCTCTTGCAAAAGGAACAACTCAGTCATAGAAACGACCAGCGGCTTTGTTCTTGTAGAGTCCGTGGTGGTTGACGAGAGGCATTGCAGCTGCGAGAGATCGTCCGACTGCTCCTGCAGAGAACTGGTTGCTTTCTGCAGAAAACTGCTTCCCTCAAACTCCCAACCAACAATCCAGAATGAGCAGATCAACAGAAACATTGCAGAGTTCCTCGTAAGAGTGAGGAGTTCAGATGAACTGTGTGCAGTGACATGTCAGGACATTGTTTCGAAATGTTTTGTGATGGAGCAGAAGGGTCGGCTATATGTCATCAGAATGCCAGTGCTTGGGACACGATAAGTCACATGTTGAAATATCATTAAGCGTATTTTGTAATGTGTGTTTGTGGACTGTTGCATGACATAAACAAGTGTTGGTGTTGTGTCTTAAATGGAGCACTAGCTACTTATTGAAGCACACTTATTTTACACCAGGATCTTAACATTGATCCTGCAGTGATTTTTACATAGGTCTATAAAAATGTTTTATTATATGCAAAATGCTGGTTTTTTTATTCTGGTTTGACGATGTTGTTATTTCTGTTGTTTATAATCAGAAGACATTCCTGTACCATATGAATGTTTTTGCTTTTTGTGCCTGGAGTTTTGTATTTGACATTCACATTTTTGTTATGTGCATAAAAAACTATTTAGGTGTTGAGAGACATTCTCATATATTGACAGTACTTTGAATATTTATGTCAAACATGGACTAAAATACCTGCATACATGCATATGCGCCTGCTATCATTGTGGTTTTGGGGTCTTTGTTTTGTACACCCAGTTGTCTCCAAGTTGTCATCAGCTAGCTGTTGATTTGAGGTAAAATTAAATGATCTGGACATTGTTTTATTTTACTTTTTGCAATAGACCTGTACAATTCACAGCAGAACAGCCTGATAAAACCAGACAGTTTGTTCGGTGTTCTTAGATTTAAAAGTTTTACCTTAACTTCTCCAAACCTCCTTCTTGTCATTTTTCTAAAGATACTGGCTTGTTCATGTAGCAGCTACAACTATCAGAAAATGATAACATTGACTTGGTCAGTACCTTTCAGTCCATGAAGATAAAAAAATGGTTTCTCAGAGAACAGTGACACTGGTATTCTCACAGTTCCCAGTTAGGCCAGACTTGAGTCATAGTGGCAAAGCGGTGATGTATTTTCAAAGGTTCAAGAAACCATTTTGAATGGATTTGGACAAGGGGAGTGATCTTAAGCAACAGAAGATATGGTGTATGCACAACCTTTTGAAATGATTTTAGAACCTGTTTAATAAAAGCTCCAAAAGATTTCCCAATCTCCCATCTTGCCTCCTGCTGGTGTCAGTGCCAGCAAAGCGACACGAAACCACAGTTACGCTTCACAAAAGATTCCCAAGGCCTTTGACTTACTCATTCAGATAGGAGCCAATTTTAGCTTGTGTTTGTGCTTGTGGGTCAGCAGAGGTCTTATACTTGTCAAAGGTGTTTGACCACCTGTGTCTTCAGGAATCCGGTGGCCGCCGGTGATAATTTCCTCTTTCTGCTACTTCTACTCCCAGTATGCATCCAACTGTATCTCTAGGAAGTTTTAGGGTCTTTCCAATATTTTGTATGCTTTTCTTTTTACAAAATTCTTCTCTCAACTATTTGGACTATATTAGCAACATGCCATAAAAAGTTATGATTAACACATTCTATCTCAAGTGCACCTAATGCATCTGACAAAGCTCTTGACAGGTTACACCAAATGTGCCTGAGACCGTATTAGATTTGCTTCTCCAGTTACTTTGTGTGTGGATTAATGAAAGACTTTGAGATGACGTAGGAGCTGGCAGCTCTACGGCCAATGAAGGACACTAGAACAGGGAGTGGTTTGTTCAGAGGTAAATGTACCTGTAGAGGTAAACTGGTACCTCTACAGATACATTTACTGCTAAACTGGTGAATTTACCTCTGGTAAAAGCACCAGAGGTATAAACTGGGAGGTATTACCACTTATTTTTGTACAAATTTGACCAGGGAAATGTTGAAATTAACCAAGAACACATATTTTTGCATAGTATGTCGCGGTGGTAGGAGTTTGTCCTGTAATCAGTGATCTAATCCGTCTGCCTCCGATGTGTCATCAATAGTTAGGAGGCTGTAAACAATGGATGGATAATTATTCTGTAAATTGTTTATTGAAAACACCCAAACCATTTAGACATGTAAACTTAAGTGAAGCTGTTTCACCAGATGGCTTTAACATACCCTGTCACCTTTATTAAAGAATAGGGCAAAAATTGGATTTAAAACAAGAATATATTTACAGTTCTTCACTGAAAACATTGTAAACATCATTAAAGTTAATATAAAGTACACAAATGTTTCACAATACACTAAAACTGCAACACAATTTTGATATTTAAGAAGCATACAACCACACAACATTTTCCTGTAGCAAGATCAAATCTGAAATAGCTTAACACTGTCAGTTAGTGTTTTTTGTTTTTTTAACATATAAAACCGCAAACAGAAGAACAAGATGATCCCAGATCAAAACAACCACAACGAAATTCACACATAATTCATTTTAACAGGAACATTAGTTATAAAAAGGGCAGCCATCAAATGTTCATAAAAATAATTAAAAAAAGATCACAAATGTAATGAACAAGGTAACGTGGAGTTAAAAGCAGCATCTGATTGATAAAGTACAATAAAAACAAAGATTGAAGTATGTAAACAAAACACTGGAATATGGTGTGATATATTTTACTATCTTTTTACAAGTTCCTTAAGAAAAGGAAAACTGAAACATATACCATACTTACATAGGTACATACATATGATACAGTGATCATTTAACACTTGTGTGAGAGTGAGCGACGGGTGCCTGTCTCTCTTTGAAAGCAGCAAGGTGATCAGTAATCGTCCTATTGATGAGACGCTCCTGGCCTGGTGTAAGTCAAAGGACCGTCTTTATTCTTTGAGAAATCTCTCAGCTTCAGCTGCCGACATGAGAAGTTAGTGAGGATGTTGAAAATCTCAGAGATTGTTTCTCTGTAGAACTGGATCCAAAGCAGCACCTCTTGAATTCATGTCCTAACTCAGTGTTTCTCAACCCTGGTCCTCAGGCCCCCCTGTCCTGCATGTTTTAGGTGTTTCCCTTCTGCCACACCTGCATTGTATCTCTGGGTGATTAACAGGCTTCTGCAGCACTTGATGGTCATGTAATCATTTGAATCAGCTGCTCTGGAATAGAGGCACATCTAAAATATGCAGAGCAGGGGGACGGTGAGGACCAGGGTTGAGAAACACTGGTCTAAGTGTTTCTGTCCAAACAAGACTGCTAGTGGTCAGACAAGAAGAAGCTTCTTTGGCATTAAGCAGAATTGTGGTATAGATCTCGTCAAAAAGCCTGTTTTGTCCTACTGCTGTTGTGATGAGAACCTGAGGGCAGACAACACAAAAATACCGTTACTTCATGCATTTATTTTAGAATGGCAGTACTGACAAAAATAAACCGAACTTGATCTTACCTTATTGACGCCAGATGGCTTGAAAAGCTCTGGAGGGTACGTTTGATCAAGACTACATCAGTGTCTTTCTATACCTCCAGGCACGGGATGCCGATGGGAGCTGGGATTTTATGAAACAGCCAGAGAAAAAACTGGAAGGCATCATCCTCACAAAGCCAGACGTGTCATTTTAGTTCTCTTTAAGTCCATCCAAAGAGCGAATGCCCTTTCTGCAAGGATTTCATTAGAAATGCTGGTACGTTTGAGTGATCTGGGGAAAACAATGCCCATTCCTCAGGTAAGAAATCTCACTGTTGGTATGTTAGAAGTGGTTTCCAGCATAATCAGCTTAGGTCTTGTTCATAGCAGTGCATGCCACTTGCCTTCATACTCTGCCTTATATTTATCTGAGATTGGGTCACTGAGGTTCCGGTGCTGCTCTCAAACCCATTCTGGAGTATCCCAAGGGGTTCCCAGGTCAAAAGGGACATACAGACCCTCGACCAAACTCTGGTTCTGCCCTGCAGCTTCCTCCCAGTAGGACATGTCCAGACAACCTCCAAATGGAGGCAATTCAGAGGTACTCCAATCAAAACAGGAGCAGGGCTCTTCTCCAAATTCAATCATGATACATATCCTGGATCTCTGTGACAGACTGGAGCAGTACCAGTGTGTCTAAGTCTATCTCTTGCTCCATCCAATCATTACTTGTCAACAAGACCTTAACATGGCTGAACTTCTCTCCTTGAGGTAGACTCTGCCCCAACGCGGTAGGAGTGCTCTATCTTCTTCCAGTTGAGAACTAGGCCCTCAGACTTAGTTCAGCTGACTGCCTTTCTGACCGCTTTACACTTGACACCAAACTGGAGGTCAAACTCTTTGACTTCAAGGTGAGCGTCAATATTTCTCAGCACATACAAGATCCTGGCGGTCTCATTAGCTTGGATAGCTACAAACCAACTTTCTGATATCCGGTAGCATCCACTCTTAGCAGCTTGTGCTGAACATCTTTTGTCACTCCTTGAAAACACTCACTGTTTTCAGCTCATCAGAGACCTCATCCAAGGATACCACTAAGTCAACAAAGTCTGCAGGGTTGTTTGAACCAACAAGTCGCACAAAGGTTTTTGCTGATCTCACTCTTGCGATGGTTACCCTTTCATCGCAACTGGGTGGCAACAATCACCTGATCAGATACTATAGACTTCAGCTAACTGTCTATAAAGGTACTGGATGACTTAAGTTCCTTGGCCTTTTCAGACAGGTGTTGCATATCGTTGCTTCAATGCCATTAGGGTGAGCAGCATAAGGTGCCAGTTAGCTTTTCCGCACAGTCTCTCAGTAAAAAACCTTGGTTATATACCTTTGGTGGAAACTGACTTAATGTTCAAATTTGATCTTTGGTCCTGATTCTTTTGATTTTTTTTCTTCACAACTACAGTGATTGAATGGAAAACGTTTCAGTGACAGAACTGATTACACTTACTAGATCTGTGTTATGAGTATGCTGAAGGCACAGAATCCATAAAATTCATTATAATGCAATTTCTAGGACGTTTTCCATGAAAAGTCAGTAAAAGGAGCCTGGAGACCAGGACAGCACTCCGGGAATTGGTGCCTTCTGCTGATTGGCCAATGGAACAGAGGCCGATAAAACATCTTAGAAAGGTCAAAACTATGTACTGAAATGTACTTCTTTCTGGTAGAGCATCTTAAACTCACCATGTGAACAAGCCAACACTGCTAAAAATGCAGGATGGTTGAATTTACTAAATACTTAATCATCTCACAGAAAATAAGCTCATCACACAACTCCTGTGTGAATGTGGAAACACAACAAACTGCATGACAAGACAAAGGAACACTTATAACACTGGCATTCTGATGACATATAGCCGACCCTTCTGCTCCATCACAAAACATTTCGAAACAATGTCCTGACATGTCACTGCACACAGTTCATCTGAACTCCTCACTCTTACGAGGAACTCTGCAATGTTTCTGTTGATCTGCTCATTCTGGATTGTTGGTTGGGAGTTTGAGGGAAGCAGTTTTCTGCAGAAAGCAACCAGTTCTCTGCAGGAGCAGTCGGACGATCTCTCGCAGCTGCAATGCCTCTCGTCAACCACCACGGACTCTACAAGAACAAAGCCGCTGGTCGTTTCTATGACTGAGTTGTTCCTTTTGCAAGAGACGCTGTAGTCCAAAGTGGTGACCATCATGTCTCTGTAGACAAAACGTGCGTATTCAGTAACGGGTCGTGTATCTTTGCTCTGCAATGCAGCAAGTTCTCTCACAGTTAGAGATCTCTGAGAGCCGCATCCCAAAGTAAACACGTCTTCACTGATGCAGCTGGATGACTTGGTAAGGATACCACAGCTTGTCATGGAAGAAAACAGGTCTGTGATTTCTGTACCAGCATCTTTCAGAACATCGCTTCCTTTCATGATAATCTCATCATAGGAAACTATCTGTTTGAAGATGTTGGATGGCGCAGACTGAGCCCTGGCGTACATCTGCAGGAGTCGGCTGTGTACACCCTGAAAGACGAAGGCGGAGTTGGCCCACAGTAGTCCCCAGTTACGGGCACAGTCCGTGAGATGCATCAGCAAGTGGCAGTTAAATGAGCAATGCTCAAGTCCGTACAGAGACGGCACCTGGGAGACGAACTTAACCAGGCACAGCTCTGCACAGCTGATCTCCTCCTGGGTGGCAAACTGGGAGAGGAGGATGTGAAGCGATGAAATGAGAAGCATCCAGTGTTTGTAGTACAGGTTTGGTAAAACCTTCCTCAGTATTACAGGAGAGTAGAGAAGAGCAAACGCTCGCCACTCGGATGCTTCCCAATGCATCCTCTCACTGAGGCGCCGAGGTCTTTGTCTGATCTCATCTGGGGGTTGGATGGCAGACAAAGCTTTGTCCAGGTTCTTCAAACTCTGAGGTGAAAGGTGGAAGCGCTTTCTGCCATAAAGAGGATCCAACCAAAGATTGACAAACTCAGGAACAACCCCAAGACAAACACAGTGCATGTAATCTGGGATAAAACCCTTGACGACGTCAAACGAAGGCAGCAGAAGCAGCGGACTGTGACCTTTGACACCCATTTGACCTTGTGGATACCCATTCTCGATCACTACGATGGCCAGCTGCTCCGTCTCAGCCATGTGCCGCAGGTCACATCCGTCCACCTGAACCGGATAGACTCTGGTGTAACCCCGGCCCTTCTGAACCAGCTCTCCCTTGTGGTAGCAGAACCCGCAGCCAAACTCCGAACTGAACGGCTGAAAGTTCTGCACCGCTGACCTCACCACTGAATCGCACACGCAGATTTTCGCCAACACGCTGGTGTTAAGCTCTAACCCGCTCTCGTCTTCCCAAGTGAAGCCCTCGTGAGAGAGTTTATGAAGCTCGTTAATGAACGGCGTAAAGAAACACTGAAGCAGCGGCTTTCCTTTGCCGAACCACAACGTGTGCAGCAGGACATTCTTACACCGCTCCACATACGGAAGTTCGTTGATGGTGCACAGGATGGGCCAGACTGAAAACTTGGATGAATTGAGGAGAGGAGAGCTGTCACATGTGAAGGTAAGTGTAATACTGCCCTCCTGCTCTTTGTGCTTATATTCACCGCCGGTGTTGACGTCAGAAACGTAATCGTCCTTCGTAAAATGCTTCCCCAGCTTTGAGTGAAGGCGTTTGAGGACCTTCCTCAGTTGGTTTTCTAGAGGCAACACCAGGAAGTAGTTTGCCTTTTCAAGCAGACTCTTTTTGCTCAAGCGCTGCTGACACACTCCGCACTCGGTCCCAGGCTCTACACCCAGGTAGTTTTCACACCTGGGACAGTACAAGTGGATCTCTGTCTTCTTGTCAATGTCAGTCAAATGTTTCTTTATGAACTGCAGAGAGCTGGGAATGCATCCAGGCACCATGAGGTTGAGGAGGGCCAGGAGGTCTTTGGTGGCTGCTTTTGACAAGTCGTGCTTCAGGATGAAGGCCAGGAGGAGGAGGAGGAGCGCTCTCACACTGACTGAAGAACCGGCGTAAATCTTCTTCTCATCGTCAAAGTTTGGGTCAAAAATCTGCTCCTGAAATGTTATGGGGAGAAAATTAGAAGGTAAACGGGATGATGTCAAATGAAAATGGATGTAGGAGAAACAAACCATGGGATCGTCTTCTGGTGTGTCGTCACATGAAGCTGAAGTTTTACGCTGTAAAATAGAAAAGTCAGAGACATAAACAGGCAGTAGTTCTAAATGGAACGAGAAATCATTATATAAAGACCTGATAAGAAAGTGTAACACGAAACACTCCAGTTTGGTCAGTATTCAGGCAGATGTCACTACAATTTCTCTTTCTCTGAGTTGCCTAACTATTTTATGATTGTGTAGGTCTCACATTTCTCCACATAATCAGTCAATTTTAGACTTAAAAGGATTTAACTGCCGTATGATAATGTAGCTTATGTGGTTGGAAAAGAGTGAAATACTTTCCTTCATTTAGCTCAGACACAAAGAAAAGAAACAAAGCTTCCAGATATTATCAATAAAATAAAGCATTTTCTTACCTGATTAAACTAGCAGTTGCATGTGTGTCTGTTCTCTCCCAGCACAAGCTACGTGTCCTAGCAGTGACCTCATCTTTCATTCCCTCAAATATAAAATTCAATTTGGTTTTTTATTCTTGGGCAAAAAGTGAATCAAACTGATGAAAAATGACGAGACTCATCCTCCCTACCTGTGATTCCTTCCTCAGACCTCAGTCTGACTATCGGGATACAGATAAAATCAGACAGAAAACATCTACCTCGTCTAATTGTTGCTAAAAGTCACTCAACAACAACGTCACGTAGAATCTGTGGCGTGTTTTTGTTTTGAAGATCATTTTTATTCCCTGATATGAATGGTGCACTGTAAAAACACAAAACCTTACTGAAGTATTTTTGGTCTAGTTTCTAGTGCCAATATCTAAGTACACTTGAAATTATACAAAACAGTGATTCTTGAGAATAGGGACAAAATGGGTTTTAATTTTCCCATATTTTTTTTATTATTTCTCAA